>NC_079882.1:3939393-4242424 GCF_029227915.1 Hydractinia symbiolongicarpus | reverse complement strand
TGTACATTCAATATATGTTATAAAAATAACCTGGGAACTAGGGAGATGCTGGTTAATTAACAGAGGCGACAAATAATGATCACCGAGATAATAATTATAAAAATGTTTTCCATTAAAAACCTTTGAAAAAGTTGCTATGTTTATATTCAATTCTCACGAAACCACTTAACACTTTTTTCGGATTTTCACCCTCTGGTTTCTCTCATCGGGAATCTGTTTCTCTTTCATTTAAGAGTAACAGGAAATTTTCTAACGTGTAAATTATATTTCATTCTATTGTTTCAATTTTTACTTTTTTTCTTTTTCACTTAATAATTTTTACCTATTGAAAAAAAACAACGTAAATTTGTTTCTTAAAGTTTTTTTACATTCATTCTAATGAGTCCCTATATTGTCTTTGTATCTTTTTTGACAGCGTTATCTCGTCAAACTGGCTTAACAAGAGGAAATACAAACAAACTGTTTGTGATCTTTGTGAAAGAAAAATATTACGTTGTAAGAACATCCTACCACTTCGTCACATGTCATCAAGTAAAATAAACATACGTCACGATCTTCTTCTGGAGTTGCTCTCCGATCGAGTAAAAACTACGAAATCAATTTGATAACTTTCTCAGCATAAACATAGAAACTTTTCTCTCCAGACTAGATTGATAAAAACTCGGTGTTTGACTTGATAAAAAAGTTCTCTTATTGGCATATAGGTGTAAATGTATCCCTAGACAACTCACAGGGGTAGCCTCTTATGATAGGGTATACACGTAGAGCATCTAACACGACTCCTAACTTATAGCTTTTTATAAACTATAAGCTTATAATAAACATGTAGTGCCTTCTCACGCCTACACGACTACTCGTTTGATATAAGAGTAGCTTTTTGGGGAAAGTAATGTCTAGTAGGAAAATTGGACCACCAAGAAGCTCGCAGTTTAGAGAAGCAGAATATTTTCTTTGTCTATTTGTTTATATTAAAGTAAAAAGTATATTCTGAACTTTTTATAAATAACACTTAAAAATTAAAATTTATAACAGCAAAGAAAAAAAAAAGAAAAAATAGTTACTAAGATGAGATTCGAACACACGACTACTCCCGTTTCGGTGCTCAGAGGCAAGAATTTCCATTCTTGTGAGACACATTTGCGTTTTATTACAAGCTCATGAGCTTGTAAAAAATCAAAAACAACGAAAGATCTAATTTATAGACGCAGGCATTTTAAAAAAAAGCATTTTAAAGTATAAAATGAAGACTATCTCTTTATATCTTCAGAAACAAAACCTTAAAGTTAAGAAAAAATGTTTCTCATAAAAAGTTTATTTTAGGTGAATAATCTTTCGCAAGAAAATCACAACGGCTCGCCGTGCCAATATAAAAAAAAGCACAACAAGCGCTGGAAACAAGGTTGGCGAAATCAAGTTTAAAGAAACTTTCTTGTCTATACAGTGCGTAAGGGTAAAATTCTCTTATGGTTGTTTGAGGTCCGAAGTACCTACATGTGCATAAATCAGGATGGTTTTTGAACTAACATGTGATATTTGTAGAATAGAATTTACGAAAATAAACGTTTTTTTCCCACTTCTACAAGTTTCAAAAATCTACTTGTGCCACTGGATAGCATGAAGAGAGGTTTAAAAAATGGTATTATATGTCAAAGTTTCATCTGTTATTTCCGTGTTAAATATTACCGTAATGCTTCGAATAAACGCCCCCTTCTATTAACCCCCCCTCGAGTTGACGCCCCTCTTTTTCAGTCATTTTATAAATAAAGGCCCCCCTCTATTAGACGCCCCCTCGAATAGACGCCTCTCCCTCATAAGGCGCATTTATTCGAGGCGATTGTAAAAGTATACTTACTTACTTGTCTTTTTCCTAAATCTTAGGTTTAAAGTTGGAAATTTAGTTTTTCGCTTATGAAGTTCATTCTCGAAAACATGTGAATATTTTTTCTATTTTCTGTTGTGAAGATATATATTATAGGTATCCTTAACAACTGCAAAGGAGACGAAGTGTAAAAAATTTAATAAACGGCCCCCTTTTTTAAACGCCCCCTCTTTTAAACGCCCCCTCGAATAGACGCCCCCCAAAATGTCAAAAAATTTAATAACGCTCCAGGCGTTTACTTGAAGCATTATGGTATATAAAAAAAACTAGTCGGTGACCCGTCCTTTACTTACCGAAATTTGAGGAAAAAGTTATAATCTTACACTTTTGATATTAGTAGGAACTTTGCAAGTTAAATGGGACCATTTTTCTTTTCTGAATTTCGCCTGACCCTGGATAAATGGAAGATTTGCTCGGGACCATTTTTTCGAGACCCTCTCTACAGAGATCTTAGGGATTCAAACTAAAATACATTTCACTCAAAAATATATCTTCTCTTGCTAACAGAAAGTGAATTTCTCCAGAAAACTAATAGGAACAACCTTTCCGCCATTTTCCGGACTCTTAGGCCTGAGCCGTAATGCCCTGGGAACAAGGCTGCTATTTTGCTGTTCCAAAACACGTGTTTCTCTTATCTGCTAAATTAGTACAATTTTTTTCTAAATTTCAATCTACTAGCGGAGTTCCGTTTGGCTATTACATTCGCACAGTGGAACAGCTTTTACGTCCAGAAGTTGGTATAATGTTTGTAATGATGTAAAATTGACAAGAGTGTTGGAAAAAAGACATATTGATTGGTGTACAGGGAACATAAGAAGGAATAGCCAACATAAAAGTGGTGTATAAAAGACTTCGCTTTGACGGTTATTGTAAGGCGAGGATTAAACCTGTTTTCTGACTAGTTTTATTTTTCTGGATAATACCAACACCTTGCAAACGGATGCAATAAAAATAACTGGCAAGCATTTGGTTAAATAAATAGTACTAAAAACTTTGACCTAGAAATCTGATTTTAGTCCGAACACGGGTCGAATTATTATCATTCGCAGAAATTATGCAATATGGCCTTTAAAATTCTTTAGATTCTTTTGTTAAAGCGGCTGCAAGGGTCAAGCAGCGAAGCACTTAAAGACTTTTCTTTTGAACTGCGAGACTTGTCAATCTTTTAAAATGCTTGAGACTTTAAGCTCATTCATATGACGAGTTCATATGACGAGTTTGTATGACGAGTTTATATGACAAGTACACTTATAGGAGGCACGTTGTAAATTCATATTTCTGATCAGTTTCATTAAATATTCACATATGTAATACATACACCAGATACACAAACGGAAGGAAGCTTTCAAACTTTCTAAAGTAAGGTGTAGTCAGCCTCAAAATTTTCGCGTCGACATTATGTTTTAAAAATAACACAATAGCGCATATACAATTAATTTTTCAACCAATCAAAGCCGTGAATGCAAATCTTTTTGATTTATCTCTTTTTTTGGAGGGTTCTGAACAGTTAGTGCTAGTCGCACAAATATTGACTAAAGTATCACAATATCTGATATAACTTATTTAAACTCGTTTTCAGTACCCTCTTCTTGGGATAAAGTCAAGAGTAACACAGTAGGAATAAACGGGTCTAGGTTCTAAATTTAGGAGATATAAAATAAATAAATTGTCGTCAAGAACATCTTAACTTCTTTGATAATATTTGCTTTTCGTCACGGGGAGGCTAAACTTACGAAATTAAAAAAAGAAAATTTACGTCGCCATGTTTACCTCCTGGTTACATAACAAAAGCTTTAGATATACGACAACTTCATGTGCTCGAACTTTGTGAGTGATATTCAATAACCAATGAATTTAAGGATTCGTTAGATCTAAACTGTAATGATACTTGTCTCCATTTCTGCGACTCAAAATGGTGGAAATACGATCAACGAAACGCGTGTCACAATTAGTTTTTAGATAAACCACTTTATAAGAAATTGCACAGTCGACTTCCTAAAAGCATAATAAACTTTTAATAATTATAAGAAACTTTTTCACATTTGTCTTTCTTCAATGTCATTTGAATAATATTCAGATATGATTGCTGGTAATATGCAAGAAATTAAACAAATATCTGGTCGGTTATCCCGACAAATCAGAAAAGTACCAAGTAATTGACGATTTCAAATGTCAAAATGCGAAAAATGCATTATTTCATCTTTTCTTATATATGTTAATAAAATTCACTTCGTTATGTCAAAATCAGGTTTTTGATCAAATATCTCTCTTGTTATAGACTCCACCAAATAAGAAACTGTAGTTAAGAATATCTATCTTGAGTAGTTACAAATCTTGAATGGTTGACATCAGTCAGTGAGTGTGGGTTACCATTGGTAGTAAACTATGATTGCTTGTGCTTGAAACGGAGCTTTGACGGCAGCGGCTAAATTTTGTATGTGCATTTAGGTCAGCTAAAATTTATCTTATATATAAATAAAGCAAACAAAGCTGTTGACTGTTATGCGTATCAAGATAAATCTGGTTTTCTGACTAAATGAGCTGTGTTTGCGCACTCACGCAGCGATAAAACTTATTGTGATGTAAACTCAATATAAATAGCGTGAAAGTCAAAAATACTTATCACAAGTAACGAGGAGCAGAAGACCGTGACAAGAAAAAATATTAATATCAAACAAGAAAGAATTATAAACCATGAAGTTGGCACTTCATTTGAGTTTTGCTGTTCTGCTAACATTTGGTACGTTGTTGGAAGGCGTATAATGTTTTTTAAACTATTCGTCATAAACATTCATCTCATCTCTGTTTTCGTTATCAATGCTAAAAATTTAGAACGAAATTTGGGAAGATTGAAAGCAATATAATAATCATATATATGTCATTGTGTTTATCTTTTCTTTCTCTAGTGTTAGTTGATGCTCACAATCATGGAAAGCGTCCTGGAAAATGGTGGAAAAGAAAGGGTGATGGTAAAGTTTGTGGTAGCGATGGCAAAATTTACGACAACGAATGTGATTTTACTTTAGCGAGATGTTCTCCCGCTGAATCAAAACCACTGCAAAAGTTGCCAATGCGCGCATGTGTCGCTGGTAAAAATGGAAGAAGAAAAGGCGGGAAGAGAAGTAAGTGGGGACGCCATCATAACAAAACAAAGGAGGCAATGAAATTTTGTGACACGGATGGTAACACGTACGCCAACAAGTGTGAATTTGATATTGCCCACGCATGCAATAAAACAAAGTTTCTACACAATGGACCCTGCGGTGGAGAATGCAAAGAAGATGAAGTGTGTCCGTGGAAAGCTGCAATGAAAAAATGGATGGAAATAAAAAATAAAGGACATCAAAAATGGAAAAATGGAAAAATTACTAAAAAGATTGGCACTAAACTTAGGAAGTTCGGTAAAAAGCATAGTCGTGTTATATGCGGGAGTGATGGTCAAACATACGATGATAAATGCAAATTTATGGTTGCTAGGTGCAATCAGCATGCTAATAACGGCACCATTTTGAAGTATAACAAGTGCTAGCAACCGATCTATTCGAGAGCAACAACAAATTTCATTAAGCATCAACTGTTTTTGTAACCTAATCATATTTTTTGTGTTTAGTCAGTTCTGTACTTTGTTGTGAAAAAGAGAAATCACAAATCAAAAGTCCAGTTACTCTACCGCGTTTTTATAATGTAGAAATTCTCCAAACTAGACACCTTTTTAAAACGGACAAAAACTTTTGTCCTGCGAACATCTGCTTGATATTCTGTCACAAACAAACAAAAAGATAGATAAAGAGGATTTTAAGCATTTTTATGTTGTAGGATAGGAACTAAAACATCACATTTGTGTATCATACAACTAACGCTCATGACCCTACCTATGTATACAACTCTCCACCATAGATATTTCTCTCCGTCCTTGTTGTCGCGTTACAACAAGCACTAGAAGTTCTCGACGGAAGAAAAATAAAAAGCTAATATTTTAACCTCTTTAGATCTGTGGAGAAAGTTGTCTACGCTTCAAATTTCTTCAAAAAATATAATATAGAATCTTAATCTCCTATGCTTCTATGTCTTCGTACAGCTTAAACAATACTTATTATCACAGGGTAAAGTAATCTCTTGTGTTTAGCACCTAGCCCCTACCAATGTAAAAAATCTAAAAAGCAGTGGGGACGAGGTTGCTGATGCAACTCAGTAAGGATAATGTGTGTCACAACACAAAAGTGACTCCCACTGCAATAATAATTGCTGGGGTATGTATTTTTCTGAAAATGATTAAACGTAAAAAAGCTAACAACTTCAGCTAAGCAAAAAAGTAAATTGAAGTTACAGTAAAATTTCTGTTTTAAAACTCAAGGCCACCCATTGTAGCGAGTTGGCTGTTAAAGCGATCGGGCTTTCCTAAATAAGTTCGCTTCGCATATGTTCCTATTTTAAAAGTTTTTTCCGTTTTCAAAGCGAAATAGATATAGGTCAAGATTAAATAGGTGACTAAGACAATTAAGGAATCGATTTTATAAATAAAGGGTGATTTAATGCTTTTTGTAAAAGTCAGTTGAGCTAAATCGCATTTTAATTAAATTCTTTTTTTAAGTTGTTATGATAGGCATTCTCGTTAATTTTTAAATTCATTAAATTGTGACAGCAAAATTAAAAACGGGAGAAAAAATCTGGGGAGGGAGGGCTCGTCCCTAGAAAGATACAAGATGCCCTGGAGACGAGGTTGGGGGACTAAGATAAGTCACGAAATTTAGAAAATGTCGCTAACCATTGCTGGAGCGACGATTTTTCGCTTTAAAAACATACCGTCATTTTTTTTTTGAAATATACTTTATTTTTATTTATAAAAAATTCAACCTTCTTAAAAAAGTAGTCCCTTGTGCCGCTGAACTTAAAAATAGGGGTTAAAATAGTAGACCATGGTAAAGTACGGAAGCCGATAGGTGCAAAAAATCTTTTTGGAAATTGTGTTGTTTCAAAATAGTAAAAATGTTACTCCAAAGAGTCAAAATGTTATTCGAAATAGTGAAAATGTTTGCCGAGAAATAGTAAAAATGATAGTGAGAGATGGTGAAAATGTGTCTCTAAATAGAACTGGGACGAGTTGAGGTCTGGTGCCGAGTATAATGACGGTACCCATAAGTTCCTTTTTTTAACGGGAAAAGTAAATTAAAGAGAATGAAATGGACAGTCCAGGGAATAAATATACCATATAATACTCTTTCTGCTAGCTCAGCTAGCTATTCCAATTAAGCAATGTAGTTTAATTGGCAGTATTCCATACAGATAGAGAAATGTTCCTTCTGACGCAACGCACATCTCGAGCACGCGCACGCCACAGTCAACCACAACAAATCCCTGATCATCCAAGACCTAGAGGGGTAAGTACTTATCATGCTGTGCTTAGCCAAGCATATCAAGGTAAAGTCCCTATGATGCTGTGCTTAGCCATGCATAGGTTGCATAGAACGTGGGAAACGTAGATTAGTGAGAAAGCGTTATAATGTACAAGGACCGAACGATATCTGGCACGTAGATTGTTACGATAAGTTAAAGCCGTATGGATTACCAAATCATGGTTGCATTGACGGATCTCAGAGCAGTAGATTCAATAACAATCCAGAAGTCATTGCACGGTTATTTTTAAATGCCGTCCGAGAAATAGGTGGATGTCCAGAGAAAGTGAGGAGTGATTGTGGTACTGAAAATGTAACTCTAGCTACTATTCAATGTTATTTGCGGCGTAATCACGGTCATGAGAACGCAGGTACAAAGTCACATATGTACGGTCCTTCACACAGTAATCAACGGATTGAGGGATGGTGGTCATTTCTTCACCGAAATAGAAGCCCTTTTATGATAGATTTTTTTAAAGAAATGGTTAATGATGGATTATATAATCCTGCTAATGAGCTAGAGTTATATTGCTTCCAGTACAGTTTTGGCTCCGTGTTACAGAATGATCTTGACGAGGTAACAGAACATTGGAATTCCCACCTCATTCGGAAGTCCAGGTATGACACGGTTTCTGGTATTCCTGAAGAATTGTTTCATTTCCCAGAAAAATTTGAAGGGGAGAGTCGTCCGAAATTATGTGATAGTGATGATTTGGATGAAATGGATGAAATGGATGAAATGGATGAACTCATCTCCGGTGACGATCAAGAAAATGAGGACGAGAATAATTACTATGAATACTTCAACTACTTGATTGATTTGCTGGGAATGTCGCAACCTGAGAACTTCCACTCGGCCAAACATTTGTATACCGTCATGTTATCACATGCGGTAAAATAAAGATTAACTCTCTTTGTTTTACTTCTTTTTTAGAGTTAAATAATTGCATATTCGCCCATGTCGAATCCCTATTGACACTTTCTCCAGTAATAACTACTAGGAAGTTTGAAGGAGCGAAAAAAAGTTTTTCCGTTAAAGTCTGTTTTCCAATAGGTAGCGAAGCGATGGTTTATTTTGAAACTCTGTATTCTGATTGATCAGCGTCCTGAATCTGCGGCGCAAAAGTAAAAAAACTTGTTCGCCTGGGTGGGGCTGTGTGCACTGGGTGAAAAGGGGCAAGTCTCTAACTCTGTAATTTTGCTAAAATAACTAATTTCTTATTAATCCACCTACCAAATACCAATTCGGTTGTATTTTCCAAAGATTATAGAGATGAGGTCTTGTACCTCGTTACCAAGCCTTTTTACGCCTTGCAGTCATAGCTTTTCGCTGTGTTCTTGTGGTCGATACAAGATATAAAATGCCCTGGAAACGAGGTTAGGATCATGTGAAATAGATTTTCACTATTTTGAAAAAGATTTTCACTATTTTGAAAAATATTTTCACCATTTTGAAATAGATTTTCACTTATTTCGGGAAAGATTTTTGCACCTATCAGCTTCCGTAGTAAAGGACGTACTAAGAGGGGCTCCTGCCTGTTTTGGCAACGACTTCATTTAGCACCTGAAAGTAATTTTTTCCTTATTCACGGCCTCTGTAAACTCCCAACCTATTTCATAACCAGCGCAAATTTTAGAGGATCAACAATACAAACAGCATATTTAACTTAACATGTAAAAATATATAAAGAAACAAAAAGCTTTCAGAAAACAAAGACAGACTTATCAACGTCAACGTTACACAACTTTCAAAATGGCCGTAATAACACTGCTCTCTGCTTTACACATCCCTTTGTCGTGGCTGCAAAATCTCGGATTGGTTTTTCAAAAAAATCAGGCGTTGCAATTGAATGCTACACGCGGGAGAATAAAACAAAGTCGGTAAATATATATCGCATTTGGTATTTTGTGCAGATATAAGAATTTCGTGATTAATTAACAGGACGCGCTTTTCGCGGACAAACAGGCAAAATACCGCTATTATTAAAAAGACTAACGATATTATACATCTATTGGTTTTTCGGTCAGTTGCTCATAAAGTTGATCTTGTTAACTCACCATATGATTTTTTAACAATAGCCAATAATAATTACATTATTTAGAACTATTTTCAGCTTTTGTACTCTGATCCTAACTTCAATGGAATATCAAATCTACGGAGACTTTTTAAATGAGATAAATTTTATACTTATGCCTTTTTGGAACATCCTTGTTCCATGTAAATATCAGTTTTGACTTTTAATTTGGAATTCTTCCATATCTGTTAAAAAAGTATTTTTTCTTTTTCCTAATGATACGTTATATTACTGACATGCCTTCTACAGAATTTCAGCCTAAGAGCCTTTGCCGATAAAAAGTTATGACCTGTGAAATTTTAACTACAAACAATGGAATAATTTTATCGTAAACGGCTCTAATCTTTAATGTGATATAGCTTCTCTACGGCAGCAGCTTCTTCAGTCGGACAAAAATCATTGGAATTTAAATTTTTATGCATCTAAGAGATTTATTTGGTTTAAGAACTAATCAAGCTATAACTATTGAAATACTGCCCCGAAAAAAAGAGATAGAATTTACACTTTTGCATGGTCTGAAATAAAAACACACGTAATGTCTTTGGATTGATTGGCCTGCTTTAGCGCTTTTGATGCGTCATTTTCAGGGAGGACACTTGTTTCTACTGCTGTACGGATAAGTACATAACAGTAAAGCCCGGTAAATTTATAGTATAATGCCTTGCCTCAGATTGGCATTTTTTAGGACTTGTGATATGTAATTTCGCGGGGGGTATTAGTCCAAAATTCTTTTCTATTGGTTATCGTTGGGCATAGAACACTACCGCCTGTTCAATATATTGTACAAAAACGTCTCCTTGTTTAGCCTGCAATAGGGCCGCTAATATGTCTTTTTGCAAAAGGCTATTTGAGCAAAATATCGTTTCTGTTTGTGTATGGATGTGTATCCAACCTCAAACTTTGTCTACTTTATAAAAACAGGTTTCCGTAAATGGCAGTTATGCGAAATATTGTGGAATATTACGTTGGTTATGGCCGATTGACAGAAAAAATATGTAGTTTTTATGAAGCAACAGAGATTATTATGAAGGTATTATGCAGTATTATACGATATTACGTTGGTATGGCCATGGACGGAAAATGTATGTCTTTTTTATGAATTATGAAGGTATTATGCAGTATATGCGATATTACGTTGGTTATGGATTATTGACAGAAAAATTATGTATTTTTTATGGAACGACAGAGAGTATTATGAAGGCATTATGCAGTATTATGCGATATTACGTTGGTATGGCCATCGACAGAAAATTTATGTATCTTTTATGAATTATGAAGGTATTATGCAGTATTATGCAGTATTATGCGATATTTCGTTGGTTATGGATTATTAACAGAAAAAATATGTATTTTTTATGGAGCGATAGAGAGTATTATGAAGGCATTATGCAGTATTATGCGATATTACGTTGGTATAGCCATCGACAGAAAATTTATGTACTTTTTATGAATTATGAAGGTATTATGCAGTATTATGGCAGTATTATGCGATATTACGTTGATATGGCCATCGACTGAAAAAATATGTATCTTTTATGGATTATGCAGTATTATGCGATATTACGTTGGTATGGCCATCGACAGAAAATTCATGCACTTTTTATGAATTATGAAGGTATTATGCAGTATTATGCGATATTACGTTGGTTATGGATTATTGACAGAAAAAATATATATTTTTTATGGAACGATAGAGAGTATTATGAAGGCATTATGCAGTATTATGCGATATTACGTTGGTATGGCCATCGACAGAAAAAATATGTATTTGTTACGTAGCGACAGAGAGTATTATGAAGGTATTATGCAGTATTATGCGATATTACGTTGGTATGGCCATCGACAGAAAATTTATGTGTTTTTTATGAATTATGAAGGTATTATGCAGTGTTATGCAGTATTATGCGATATTACGTTGGTTATGGATTATTACAGAAAAAATATGTATTTGTTACGCAGCGACAGAGAGTATTATGAAGGTATTATGCAGTATTATGCGATATTACGTTGGTATGGCCATCAACAGAAAAATTATGTATCTTTTATGGATTATGAAGGTATTATGCAGTATTATGCGATATTACGTTGGTTATGGATTATTGACAGAAAAAATATATATTTTTTATGGAACGATAGAGAGTATTATGAAGGCATTATGCAGTATTATGCGATATTACGTTGGTATGGCCATCGACAGAAAAAATATGTATTTGTTACGTAGCAACAGAGAGTATTATGAAGGTATTATGCAGTATTATGCGATATTACGTTGGTATGGCCATCGACAGAAAATTTATGTGTTTTTTATGAATTATGAAGGTATTATGCAGTATTATGCAGTATTATGCGATATTACGTTGGTTATGGATTATTAACAGAAAAAATATGTATTTGTTACGCAGCGACAGAGAGTATTATGAAGGTATTATGCAGTATTATGCGATATTACGTTGGTATGGCCATCAACAGAAAAATTATGTATCTTTTATGGATTATGAAGGTATTATGCAGTATTATGCGATATTACGTTGGTATGACCATCGACAGAAAAAATATGTATTTGTTATATCGAGAGGATGTCGGATAATGCGGTTTTATTTGTCGGGTCCATTTGGTTGGAGAAGTATGACTGAACGTCTGTCGGACTTTTAATATCGAGAAAGTATGAAGGTGCTAGTTATGTTTTAGGTCGTGTGTCGGGACCACTTAGCCCGGTGCTAAATGAAGTCATTGCCCCTGTTTTTGGTTCAGATATGTGCTGACTTCAAAAGATGGTAGGCCAGCTGCGTATTGTGTTATAAAATGTGGACAGTATCTGTTTTTATCATTTTTCTATTTTTTTGCGGTATTTTTTTAATATTATTTGGGGAAGCAAGTACATTATAAATAGCTTTCTTCTATATATGAGATAAGTTGTTTCCTTGAACAGTCGAGGAAGAAAAAGTGACAATTTAGCCTGGTTTTTAGCTCTAGCTCTATATAGCTATATCTGTTCTGCCCGGATAATGAACATTGGCCTGAATAAGTGGGGAAGCTTGCCCCGGTTAAGAACAGGGCAGTAATTACATAATCAGGGCAACATAGTCAGGACAGGTCGACTTATTACTCAAAAAATATTATTTGGCACTTATAAAAGGAACATAATGGCAGGCCAGTTTATATACGATATTGTAATATTATTTCTCACTTATTATAGAACGCACATAATCAGGAAAGGCTGGCTTATGTATGACAGTCGAATATTATTCAAGTTTTATTGAACAAATATAATGACGAGGGTGCCGATAAGCCGCATACGCCGTAAAAAGTGCGGGCATTTTCGGACGAGTTTGGCGTTTTGCCCGAAAACCCCTGAATAGACCCGAACAATGCCCGAAAAAAAGAAAAACAAACACTAATGATTCAAAAAACTATAAAAATTAAAATAAACTTACTATGTGGTAGCAAAGTTCTTAAAAGAACTGTTTTTGATAGTTTAAAATAAGATTTACTTTATAAATAACTTATACATAAACTTCATAACTCCTTTATCTTCAAGCGCCTTCTTCCAACTATCGTCCGCATGGTATGTTACAAGGAATTGCATTTCGGGAATGTTCCGGGCAAGTTCGGGAAAGTGCGGGCGGTTTCCGTGCGACAACCGCCAATTTAATTCGAAAAGTCGCCCAAGCTCGCCCTTATATATGCAGGCATTTGCGGCTTATCAGCACCCTCTTATATAATGGGGCCAACCGCGTTTATATCATTCGTCATCAACTCTAACTAGCGAATAGCCCTGGTGGCAAAGTTGTTGTTGCTTTCAAATGAAACGAAATTTTGGGGCAAATACTAAATTTTGGGATTCGCAAATTTAATAAGTTTCACCAAACTTAATTCCTGCAAAAGGATAATTTAGGTTCCATGAAATTTAGTTACTTCAAAGTATATTATGCTGAAATGTATTTACTACAAGAGTAGTTTATACTAAGAATTACGTGGAGACTTTTTTCTTTCGCCATGTCTAGTTTTTAGGGGTGTTCTATCTGCCAGAGAATGTTTAATTTGCAAAAGTTCGAAGAAAAAGCCAAACACAGCCTGCGTGGCCAGCCATTATATCAGCGTTCATAATCCGGTCACCGCGAACTACCAGTGCAAAAAAAACATAATTGGACCATGCATACATAATCCGGCTGTCCTGGTTGTAAACAGGCCGTTTGCGCAATCTGTGCAGCTAAGTTAGCTAAGTAGAAAAGCTAGCTATATAGTGGTGGCTAAGTAGAGAGGCAAGCCACTATAAACAGGATAAACTTATCTAATATGATAGATGTAGCTATAATAACTAAAATTTACCCACTTTTTTATATCAACTAAACCGCCCGCACTTTTCCGAACTCTCCCGGAACATTCCTGAAATGTTTATTTATTTATTTAAGTTATTTATAAAGTAAATTTTATCAAAAACCATCAAAAACAGTTTTTTTAAGAAGTTCGCTAACAAATAGTAAGTTTATTTGAATTTTTACAGTTTTTTTGAATCATATTAGTGTCTGTTTTTTTTTGGGGGGGCATTGTTCAGGCCTATGCGGGTTTTTTCGGGCGAATACTTGATTTTTTTTAAAACGCCGAACTCGCCCGATAATGCCCGCACTTTTTACGGAGTATGCGGTTTATCAGCACCCTCGTTCTGGTGGAGGGCCCCACCACACTGCTGGTGACATAAAAGCATAAAAAGTATAGCGTATGGATGACTTGCTATCTTGAAAATTTTTTTTTTGGAGGCAAAATAAAGCAATTCAGTTGGCTAATAATTCTTTTTAGAAGATCTGATTGGTTAAAAAACTATTTGCCTGCCAAAAAAGAATGTAAACTAAGCTTTAGCTAGTCATCTATACCGCCCTTATTTATTATCACCACCATCTTAATATTATCACCACCAGAAAGAAAATATCTGATATATTAGCGAATGCTTCGTCTCTATAGAATGTTCTTTTGGTAAAAACAGATGCACATCAGATGCAACTCTCCTTGTGTTTTCCTTAAATCGGATGGTCTAATATTAAGAGCACGATTCTAGTTAACGTTCCCACTACAATTAAAGGTGATCAACAGTAAAATCATACTACTAAAGATCACCAAAGTTGTTTCATCGACAAAATTCAATCTGAGGGAGTTAAATACATTTGTTCAAAGTTGATGCTTATGGAAAGTGTTGTTGTAAGATATTTTAAGTCTCTGTAACATTTACTTCAGCGTGGTTGAATACTTCTACAAAAAAGAGAAATGTATTTGAAAGAATGCATTTTTTTAGAAAAAAAAACAAATCAAATATTTTGAAAGAAAGAAATTGGCAGAAAATGATAACCAATGTGAACTTTCACGATCAAATTAGTTACGGTCAGTCAGCTTGCCCCCTAAAATGTTGCTGAAAAAAGTAGACCCAGGACCTTCTTACCAGGACTCAGAACCCTGTACAAGGGCTTTCCTACTGACCTTGCACTGATTTAAAACTCAGCTTTTTTCTCCAGTCAAACATATTTCCCCCGTCATACGTACTTCCCCATTAATATTTTGTACATTTATAACACAAAGTGATAATCGTTTTCAGCAAATTAATGCTATTATTAAATAGATATATGATCCTATCAAAGAGAGTGAACACACGGACACTTGATGACAGAAAATATTAAAATTTTCTGTTACCGAAATGTGATTTTATAATTTATGCACCATAATTAAATCGAAATCTATAAATACAAATAACTTGAACGTACAGAGCTTTTTTTTTCAAGCCCAGCAACATAAGTTTATCATCGTTTTTCACTGTAAGATTCGTTTAAAAAAATATTTGGTGGTAATTTAAATCATTATGACACTTAAGAAAATAATTAATAATTTTTAGATTAAAAATAATAATGAGTGAAACAACAGTAGAACCTGGATCATATGGCTTACATGATACTATGAGAAAAGGGTATGAATTTTCCTTGTCTCTTTTATTAGTTCAATATTTAGCCAATAATTAATGGTTAATGTAATGTGCAGTGTGTGTATAAAAGAAATTATATATATGTTACAGGACGATTTCTATGTGTCATCAACGCTCTAGATACACAAGCATCCCTGTCACTGTTATCATATAAGATTTTGTCCAGGGAAAAAATGTGCAGTGTGTGTATAAAAGAAATTATATATATGTTACAGGATTTGTGATAAATTAAGGAATTATGATTATTAACCAGTTATGATGCATAATAAACAACCCTAACCTAATGTACCTTGGGAATAAGAAAAATTTTAAATTAATCATATTCCCTGTAACAAGCATAGTACAGAGGGCAATTTGTAATAACTTGTGATTAAAAGTTCATAAAAGATTGAGTCCGTATGATGAGTAAAATTTCCCTTAATATAATTAGGACTGATATTTACCCTTTGTGATGTAATTGCGAGTTCATACCAATGATTTTTAAATTATTGGTTAAAAAAACTAAAATTTTGCTTTTCAGGCTTGATGCTTCTGATTTTCAGGCTTTTTTAAACACAACCTAAACATTACAATTATATCAAAGGGTGTTTAAATAATAAAGAATTTTTTAGTAAATATAGTTTCTACAATTCGGTTTTAAATATCGTGGTATATAGATGTTGCTAATATGCAGTCTGTATAGAGCGCCATTTTAAAAATAACCCACTGTCATTCTATTAAAGTAAAAATTTGTAATCTTCATAGCAAATTTTATTTTTAGGTTTAATCACGCCTTATCAAATGTGACAGTGAATCACCCTGTAGAGTATTCAGAAAAGATGGTATGTAAGTTTAAACCAGATTTCTCTTCAGAAATTAAAACTATAAACTTTTTTCCTTATATTTATTTCATGTTTATAAAATTAATATCTTTTCTGTAGTATTTTGTGAATGCTGAAAAAAAAGAGCTGTCAGCAGTAAGAACAGCACATGGACTTCATATGCCAGTGAAGCTGAGAATGGAGAAAGCTGTTGCTGCCAAGGTAAAATTTCCTTAATTCTTGCTGTTTTTTATTATCTTACCAAACTTATTGTGGTTTTGCTAGCATCCTTTGTATCCTTTGATAAAATTTTAAATCTTGGCAGTGATTGATTAAGTCCTCTAAGATTTTCTTAAATCTAAAAAGTAACTTTCAAATCTATTTTATGTACTTCAACCTGTTTGGAGTAATAATATCTATACACCACTCTATTTCACTTGTTGAAATTGCACCTGGAACAATGACTCCTCCTTAAAATCATTTGAAATCCTTTTAAAATTGAATCTCCTGTAACGTAAACTCTGGCAGATACTAGTACTAAAAATTATATTCTTATTTTGATATTTGTTGATTGGTCACCATAAAGTAGAGTAAGTTTTGTCAAGTCAAAAATACAACCAAAGCGAAAATTACCCACTGGCTTTCTTCTCAATATTTAAGTGCTAATCCTCGTATTACTTCAGGATACTTTTGTTGAAATTTTTATTTTAATCCTTTTTTTTATATAAACTATTGATTTTTCTCACTTCGCCTCAAACATTTTTTATAGCTATTTAGGGTGCTTAAAAGAGGCTGAAGAACTAGAGCAATTTGTATATTTTCACCTGCTGAGAATAGCGAACTTTCCCGCTTTGTTTTATGCAGCTTAAACGAACATAAAGTGTTCATTTTTAAATTCTTTCACTTTAATTTAAAAGTTTTAAAAGTTTAAAAAAGACACGTAAAAAAATTAGAAATGTGTTGTTTTTGCGAATTTAATGGCAATACTGACACTCATTTGTAACACATTAAACTATACACTTTCTAATTCAATTTACACATCACATGGCATATTTATATTTCGTTTTGGAAGCATAAAAATTAATAAATTAGAAAAATATGTTGCAAAACTTTGTAAGCTCAAGTTTCATAAAAAAAAAAAAACGTCGAAAAATTTTTTCCCAATGTAAATCACATTTTTTGTTAACACATCGTCATTCACCTCAATAATCGCTAAATACTCACATGAATTAGAAGGGATGCTATGGTTTGTGTTACTGACAATCTATTCATTTTAAATCATTTAAAATATTATAGTATTATGATAAGAAGTGTGTTTTGTTTTTTACACCATGTCTTAGATTCACAGACTACCTGGACTGCCAAGTTCGAATTTAGCTCTGCGTACACTGATGGGAATTAATGATATGATCGGCCCGGAAGATATATTTAATGGTATTATTTATCATTTTTAGTTCTTGAATATATTATTTCTGACTAGTTTATGCACGCCCCTTCGTTTTCATAGAAAAAAGGATTATCAATAATTTCTTATTATGTCAGGAAAATGTTTAAAATGTAGGTTGTAATGGTCAATCAGAACTATTCTTATTTTTCAAAATATTTGCAAGATTTTCAGAAATGTTCACAAAGGATTGCATTATTTTGACACTCGTTCTATCAATTTGCAAGTAAGTATTTAGAATCTTTACGATAATCAAAAGTTCCAATAAGCATTTTAGTCAAAAAATTTCAAGGAAAAAAGACTGGTGACCCTGTTCTTTCTTTGTCGAGAACCTTGGACTTCACACGGGGTAAAAACAATGAACAATTGAAGTTGTCGCATAAAGTTAACATTTCAAAACCTAACTCAGGGTGATTCTATTTTAGAATTGTGTGCTAAAAAGAAAAATTTATAACTATGCGTGTTATCTTTTTTTAGATACACCGGAACAAATGGACTATTTAGATCTCAAGTTGTAACTTTAAAATATCCCTTTTTAGTCTTGTTTATATTTAACGAAATATTACTTCGATACTACTCAAATATATTTATTGTTATTCTGTGGTAGTGTGGATTCAAATATCTTTAATGGCTTTGTCACATGCGCCATCTTTGTTTTAGTTTATTTATAAACCTCTTAAAAACTTTGATTTTGTCAAAAAAAATATTTGGTTATTTGTAGAACATGCGTATGTTCCGATAACACAGGAAGTGGGACAAAACAAAAAAAAAGCAAGCAAACGAACAGCAAAAGTCTGGGAACGAGCTTTGCAGTAAAATTGGGAACGAGCTTTGCAATAAAATTAACACTCCTTTTTATTTTTAGATATGTTTTAAAAAATTTCTTAATATTTGACCAGATCTGAAGAACTTTGTAAATTTAGACCAAAAAACATGAAAAGCAAAAGTAAGAACCTACAGCATCAAAATCTTTGTTGCTGTGCTTTAAAATATAAAGTAGTTCCAATGTAAGAAATTGTGAGTAAACTTTACTTCTGAATTTTCCAATTTATACAACTTCATGCAACGTCGAGTGAAATTTTCAAATAATTTCAAATATTTTAAGAAACATTTTGATACATTACTGAAACCCACGAATATAGATCTCTCTCCATTATATACTTGAGCATGTCGATAAAGATGTCGTTGAACATTTTGTGAGATTCATGTTTTGATTGACGAACTCTCCTTGGCAAAATTACGAAATTTGTTAAGAAACTTTTTCCAGTAACATGACCTCAGCATTCAAGAAACCTACCTCTTAGCCCTTTTACATGTTTTTTTTATGAAAACAACAACGCGCATGCGCGATTTTTAAGTAATTCCTCAAATTTTAAAAATTTAGCATTGATGATTTCATTTAAAAATAAATATATTAAAAAATGTGTTTTTTAAACGAGAAAGATGTATTAATTTTTTGATGGCGTTCTTTCTGGCATTGTTTACCCAATGAAAACTAATAAACAACATAAAGAGCGATTTCAGCGCAGTGATCTTCGACCACCTGCCGACATGATCGAAAAGGTGTTAAAATATGCACCACAGGTGTTCACGTCTTTACACTGCTAAACATGGCTTCCTTCACGAAACACAAAAAGATCAAAACATCAAAGCTTTATAATTATGCAACCAGTAAACCAAATTACTTAGTTCCTTTATAAATTGTTTAAGATATAGACCGCTAATGGTTTTAAAATTGAAAATTTATACAACTCCTTCGAATTTAGACAAGCAAATAACTTTAATGTATTTTGTGAAGCCTAACAACGATCAAAACTATCACAGTCAGTCTTCTGAATGATACTCATGTTGTTTTTAGCAGCGTAATGCGACGCACCTTGTGAAGGTATAAACAGCAAGTGAGCTAGCTGGTGTTATTATCAGCTGCACACGAAATGAACCAATGAGAGTAGAGTATTTTGTTTAAATATTAAAATAAGAGTGTGTATATACAGAAAATGCTCGGCGTTCATTAAACATTCAGAAGAAAACGAGCGAAAGATTGAAAGGTTAAGTGGCCTACCGATTGTTCTGGTGAAACAAATCTCGTCTTAAATACCTTGGAGGAACTAAACTTTTGATTTAAATAAAGTGAAGTTGATGCGTAAGAAAGATGTACATACCGTATGGTCAAGAAGCTTTGATTCCATTGGAATGGACGAAGCAAATCGCCATCGCTATTATGGCTGTGATAGGAGTAAGTGTTGCCATTAACCTGTCAGCAATTTGGTGCATTTACAACAGAAGAAATATGCGAAGCTCGAGTACCGCCATTATGGTTGCCAATCTAGCCTGTGTGGACATCCTGGTTACATTCAAGGATTTGCCTATGTTTTATCAGGTCAGTCTAACAGGCAAATGGGCTTTCGAAGAGAGCTGGTGTTCTACTTACGGTTTAACAAATGTAATCTTCATCATCGTTTCCGTATCGACACTCGTAACGATAACAACTGAACGATTTGCGAAATTAAAGGAATTAGCCATGCCGAAATTGTATAATCAAACGGCCGGCCAACGACCCGTTGTTCTTGGTTATGTGATTGCTCATACGACGTTGTCGTACAGTTTATCGCTTTTGTGGAGTAAATACGTGTTCGTGACTCGAAAAGCATTTTGTCGTGTGGAATGGCCACCTCGTCGAGGTTTCAGCTTGACATTTTTATCATCTTTTATTTTTATTGTGCCAGTATCATTCCTTATTTACAACTTGCTTTTCAAAAATGTCTTTAAAGAGGAAAACGGCTCAGAAAAATCCAACCCTGACTGCGCTTCTGATGACATTGGAAAAATGTATGAAGCAAAAGCACAGCACCAGCTTCATATTACAGCGTGCATATTTCTTTTATCTTGGACTCCGTATGTGGCAGAGAGCGTTATATCTGGTTATATGCCAGTAACTCCTTTGGCTGGAATCATAACTGCTTGCATACCGCTTCTCACAACTTCATTGCTGCCGTTTATTTACGTTCATTTTTTCCGCATCGAGCCTGTAGCAATCACACCGCCTAAATACTCCGATGTTATTGTTCAATGAGTAGAACCTGTAGGGATGATACCTAACTTCTATCAAGAACCAAGTAATGGCGTTTTAACTGCTAATTAAAAAAGAAAATGTTACAGACAGTATTATAAAGGAAGATTAATCTTCGTTTCAAAATTGCGAAAAATATGCTTTATTTTTTTTTTTTGTAAATATTTATTATAGCATATACTTTGGGAAATGATATCAACATCGTTATTCGACTATCTCTCTTGATTTTCTTCAAAATTCTCCTGTCCAATTTGAAGGTAATAAATATGTTAGGTTTTTTTCTAGCTCTAGCTGTAACTAGTGTTGGCTAGCAACATATCAGTAAGCAAACAGATGCCTCTGGAAGCAAGATGTTTTGTTTCTGTTCAGAAGAACGGAAAAGATTTTTCGAATTTTTTGAGTTTTCGAAACTTGCGAACTTACTTTTGATATTGGGTGTTATTTTTTACAATATAACGAAAACTTGTTGCTTAAATAGAAATTCCTTTGTTCCATGTAGCTATGTTTTCAGTGTATAGGCGTACCCTTATAAGCCCATCTCCAGCACATAAACCCATCACCCGTGTGTAAGTATATCACCCGTGTATCAATTCACTATAAAGAAGCCCTATTTACTAGTATAAGGCTTCATTCGGATGTTCACGGTATGGCGGTATTGTTAAGTTCATGGTATGGCGGTATTGTTAGGTTCACGGTATGGCGGTATTGTTAAGTTCACGGTATGGCGGTATTGTTAAGTTCACGGTATGGCAGTATTGTTAAGTTCACGGTATGGCGGTATTGTTAAGTTCACGGTATAACAGCGTCCTTAGGTTCACGGTATGGCGGTATTATTAAGTACAGGGTATGGCGGTATATTTAAGATCACGGTATGATAAAAGATTCCCAGACTGTTGTAGATGCTCCTTTTGTTAGTGAAACCAGTTTAATAAACGAGTTTCTCTTCCTTTGCTGCTGCCATGGTTATACTATCGGTTGCAACAAAGCTAGAAGGAGTTTGATCTTGCAGTCGTAGAAGAAGAAGTAGAAAGGGGTTGTTATTGCAGTCGTGGAAGAAGAAGTAGAAGGGGTTTGTTATTGCAGTTGTAGAAGAAGAAGTAGAAAGGGGTTGTTATTGCAGTTGTGGAAAAAGAAGTAGAAGGAGTTTGATATTGCAGTCCCACTGGTCTTGAATGAAAAACAGTTTTTATACTGTTGAACCTTGTAAGTAATTGTTTAATAATTATATTATTTATAATTACAATAATAGTAATAATCAGCATTTATTATCAGCTAATCTGGGATATCATGAAGCAAAACTTTGCAAATTTCGGTGAAGTGTTAATTTCGGTGTTAATTCTATAAAGAACGTGTTATAACTGGTTTGGAACTGGCAGCTGCTCTGTGTCACAATGTCATGCGCTGATGCGCTGATCTACCCAAACCTTTTAACAAACAGGACTGACCTCATTAATACTCCGCCCAAGCTGATCTGAACCATATTATTGTTGGCTGCAGTTTTGCCATACGCTTATCATCTAGTAACAAGATTCAGTTTCTTTTTTTGCCTAATAGTTAATTTGGTTTCAACATTTAATCTTTGTGATTTTTTTTATCTTTTTTAAGGTTATGAATTGTGCTTCCATTTAAGTTTGATACGTTTTCTAACTGCAACCGTTTTGCCATGTGTAGATGTGCATATTTTGTTTTTTCCACAATAAGCGTTTTTTTAGTTACAGGTGCTACATTTACACAACTTTGCACACTTTGTAGTTCTCTTGCTGTCATGTGTTCTAGTGGATTTTGATAGGTAAGTATCTCCATCAGTCGACGGTTGTGGTTAGTTTGTATCGGCGAAAGTAACACAGTGGAGCAGGTCCACGCTCTTATGTTGTCATTGATTTGACATATTAACTCATCTTATGTAAACAAAGGATAAGTTACCTAGTTGTCGCAACGCATCAGTTAAGCATTACCATTATTTGTGCTTTCCAGTGTTCTTTTACATGGTATTGAACTCGCAGACTCCTCGCTTATTGATATGTCTCTCATTCTCTCATTCTCGAAGATTTAATGTGAAGCAGAGTAAAGGGAGCACTCCCCCACCTCACAAAGAATTTTGCAAATTTTTTTTATCCAGGTATTAACGATTATAACCAACAATAAGATTTATGAGACATAACTTGCATTGTTTTTACATCTTCTAAACTTTTAAATTTGCAAACATTTCTAAGCGTTAGCATGATGCCCAGACTCAACCTCGTCCCCAGGACTTGTTAGGCTTTTTATATCTGGACGGCCCGAGCAAGGTTTGTTTTTGGATTGAGTGTCCCTACACTCCAACGGAGGATTCAAAGTATCGTATGTAGAGAAATGATGTTGTGGGGTAAAGAGATGACTTAAGAAACAAGGACTTCATATGATGCACAGGTCTTGTTTCTTATACCGCTTTCTGTTCGGGCAGTACAATTGATCCATGATAGAATCAAAACAACTCAACCTGGCGTAAGCAGCCAGTCATTATGAAGGGTCTGTTTATAACGAAAGGGTGACCTCAATATAGTTCTTTCTCGATTTGTTTGTTGGCCATGCTTAAAAGGTTTGGTGATTAATTACAAACCAAGTGCGTTGATTAGTGAGGTTGATAAAGAGAGGGAATAAATGTGCTGTCTTGTTGCTAAAAAAGAGTAAGTCATGTGATTGCATGCGTAACTAAAATTGGTAGGTGAAGATCACCTGTAATGGCGAAATTTAAGTGGTTTAGAAAATCACTGGGCCTCGGTTAAGTAACGTAGTGTACAGTTTGCGAGTAGCAAATACTAAATAAAGCAAAGGGGGCCTGCTGGACACGTGGAACAATAATATAATATGTATTGTATAATAATATGTATTGTGTATAACACGTTAATTCGTTACAAATAGGATATAGGGTTGAGCACAAAATGGTGGTAATTGTTGTGATACATTTTATTTCATTCGTTAACAAGCAAGCTAAAGACCTATCCATACATCAATAAAAAAAAATTTAGAAAGTACTCTCGCGTCAAATGCGATAATGAATGGAAGAGTAAGCAAGCAGACGATCCTGTTTAAAAACGCTTTATTCCACAGTAAACAAGTTTGCGCAACTAAAATATCAAATGTTTTTAAGGGACAGTTTCATAAAAGACTTCATACTATCCACTAAGCACGCTGTATATCCATACACCAATGGAAATTATATTATGTCCCCGTGAAAACATATTAAAAGTTCTAACGCAAGCCAATCAGAGGAAAGTCGTTTACCATATCCTGAACATCTGGTAGGGTTCTATACCCATCCATATACCAATAGAAACAATCTTATAGAAAAATACTGTCCTGTGAAACGACACAACAAAAGTCTGAAAGCAGACCAATCAAAGGGAAGACGTTATACTATATGCTGACTAATTACTGAGGTTAGATACGCCTCCATACACCACTAGAATCAATATTGTGGAAAACATTCTCCCGCGAAATGACACATCAATGATTTGAAGAAAGATTAATCACAGGAAAGATTTTACAAACTAAGCCAGCACTGAGGCTGGATACCCATCCATATACTAATAAAAATGATATTCTGGACAATGGTACTTTAAAAGTTCTTAATCACACCAATCTGAGAGAAGACGTTATACGTTACAATAGAAACGATTTTCTGGGCAAATACCTTCCCGTGAAATTATATACCAAAGGTCGTTATGAAATTTTTCTTTGGCGAGCTATGAAGGTATCTCTTAATTCCTTGTTTGCTTATTGAGTAAAACTAAGTTTCGCAGACCTCCCCATCGTAGCTCGTACTATGTAATTATTAGTACAACCTTTTCCCTTGATGTCCTGATGACAGAAAACAGAGGGTCGAGGGTTGATAATATTAGCTGCGTTCACATACAATTGCGCATCTCTTAGCAATAAATATAAGGTCAACGTACAGAGAAATTACTTAGATAGTGATTTTATCACAGTTGTGCGACATAATATGCCATATTACGTTCGTTACGCCTATCTACAGGGGAAATAAGAATCTGTTATGTTAATAAAGAGTATTATTACAGTTATGCGACATATTATGCCATATGTTGATCATGGCCTATCTACAGGGAAATATTCTTGTGAAGGAGCAGTTCAGTTAAATATTGATTTGAAATAAAATAACAATTCAAATATCCATTTTATTTTTTTGCAAGTGAGCTATCGCCAACTCTCAGGTTGGCATGATCACACTGATTTACAAATAAGTTTTTTATAATGCAAAAAATAAAAGTGAAACAATAAGAATTATCAAAACAATTCCAAAGGCATCGATTTAATTGTGTTATTGAGAATAGGTCGGTCACGCTCTATAAGAAGGCTCTCCCATCAGAGTGAGTTTAAAGTCATTCGACTCAGTGTTACGATGGAAAAGTTCTGAAAGAACAAAAACAGCAGTGGTCTGGGACCAATTTAATGCGCTTTCCGGTAAGAGCAGAAATATCCAAATGCTCGGACATACGAACTTTAAAATGGCGGTTGGTTTTGCCATAATAAGTAGCGTTGTAGCCACTACACCTAAAATATTCTTCTGTTGTTAGGATGTCGGATAATGAGGATTCATGTATCGGGCTCAATTGGTGTAATTCAGTCGACAAGTGTCGGACTTTTTATGTCAGTACAGATGTAAACCAGTATTACTTCATGTTGTACGTCGTGTGTCGGATCCACTTTCCAGTGCGTGCCGAATGAAGTGATTGACCCCATACAAGCAATACGAAAGAAGTGCTTGATTCGACCCGGGGTGGTAGAGGCTGACCTTTTTTTACTATTCTCGATTATTCAAAACCTTGGTCAATTTGGGGCAACCGGATAACACGGGTCGGATAAGAAGGCTCAGCTCAGTCATCAGTCTTCTAGTCTTCTAGCTAGTGATATAATTTTATCAAATTTATATAACCTTTATATTCTAATATGGCTTCGAATCTAGCTATTTGTGAAATTGATCCTGATTTAATGAATAAGTTGTCAAAATTTCGATTTCGAAAGGAAAAAAACGATGCAGCAATAGTTATGAAAATCGTCGCAGACAAACAGCTAATTGTTGCAGACGAAGAATACAACGAAACATCAGTAGAAGAAGTAGCTGCTGAACTGCCCGAGCATCTTCCTAGATATGTAGCATACAGCTATGTATTTAAACGTGAAGATGGTAGAGTGACGTATCCCTTATGCTTTATTTTTATCAGTCCATCTGGTGTAAAACCCGAGCTTCACATGATGTATGCTGGTTCACAGAACGAACTTGTAAATAAAGGAGGTTTTTCAAAAGTGTTTAAACTAAGATCAGTGGAAGAGTTCACAGAAGAATGGCTGATATCAGAACTGAAATTTTTTAAGTGAATATGTAGTTAAAGTTTTATAGCTAGCTTTTAAAGATAAATACAATGTAGCTAAAAGGAGAGTTTGTTTGTTTACTATGTTCAGTTTATGTGCATGCATCTGGAATGACTGGAAAACAGGACTTTATAGGAAAAATTAGTTTCTTGACGTAATATATCCAGCAATTTCTGTGTTTACATTTCAGTGGTAACGGGTAAGCTTTTTCGACTCTCCTATCTGTGTGTCAGAAAAAAGATGGGGAGCTAGGTGAAGCAAAGTTATTTTCAGTCTATTTCGTCACCTGAAGATATTGTCAGGGCTCTGAATGAATTCAGATAAATTAGAAGGCATCAATTTACACTCGATAATAGTTTGAAACCTTAAAGCATGTTTCCATCAAAAGAATTTCACAGGTAAAGACCTTCCTTTACCAAACCCTACCATCTTTTTCCCTCTCACACAAATGCCTGACCCAAAGAGCTTACTGCTGCAAAGTAAAAAAATAATGGCACACTGGAATTCATTTATATAGCTCTTTTCTGAATTCAAGATATATGTCAAAGTCAAACACTTTTTCTTTATCATTCTGTTGCCTTTTTATGAGTAAGTTCCACAATTTTTTGTGTTGAGGTTTCTTTCTTTGACACAGTGTTCTGTTGCATATATTTTTGTATGTATGTAAAATTGCTACCTTATGCCTCATGTGGTTGCTATTTGGAGAATCATAATAAAATTTAAAACCTCATTTATATAGAATAGTTGTGTATTGTTTTATTGCTAGTAATTCATTATCATTATTCATCATATTTTTGGTGGGGCATTGAAATCCAAAAAAATTACATGCAGTCATTTTTTTAAACATGCTGTTAAATATCGCAGTTGTTGCAACCAAAAATATATTTGAGCATATATAGTATATGCTACTATATGATATATAAAACACAGGTAAAATGTAAGTAGTGCTACTTTGAGGCTTTGGTACTTGTTTACTAAACATCCACCTCTTGTCTAGGGTTTTTTTGAAAAAATAAATAAAGCCATAAACACCAAACTAAGTAAAATATATGTAAAATTTTTAGTTGGATCAGCTTCGATGTTTTTTCAATAAATCTAATATGTTTGAACACACAGATATGTATAAATAAACTAGGTCTCAAGTTTTTTCCCTTCCAGTGATTATTGATATAGTGAAGATTATCTGATTAAATTTTTCAAACTGATAATAATTTCTTGCGGTATTTTTCTTCCTCCTAAATTTTGTGAGAATTCAGTACAGGCAATATTTTAAGAGGTTATGTTTTGAAACCCCATCAATTTTAGATAAAAAGTACTTATAATTATCTTATTTTATAGTTGAAAAGTGTTTGTGTGGTTGGCTAGTTAGATTTGTGACATATTTTTCTAAAACAATCACTTATTGATTAATGTATTCGGATGGTTATAAATATAACATCACAATAATTTTAACTATATGACAAGGAATTATTACAGCAACTATTGATAGAAAATTCCTGCAATAAAGTACTGATGTGGTCATGAGAATATGTTTATATAACAGTTTTTTAGTGTAGTATATAGGTTTTTCATTTGAAATTATCTTTTATTATTGAATATGGATAAAATTTTGTATACATATAGATTTTGAAAATAAATCTTTACATGGACAGAATTTTTTTTCTTAATTTTGTGCTTTCATTTGAACTTACATTCTTTATAAAACATTTCATATTCTCTATATATTAAACACATGTAATTTAGTAATTCAATATCACAAATTGGATATTAATACACTGTAAGATGAATGAGATACCAAGAAGACCTAGAATAAAAAACAAAAGAATACTATCAGAACGTATAGAGAAGTTCATTTCACCACTATACTTTGCAGATGTCAATCTTTATAGCAAGTAAGTTTTTTATATTTCTTGCTTTTCAAATTTTCTGTCTTAAATATCAAAATTTAAATTCAATCAAATTTTTATTTAAAAAATCAATGAACAAACAAAGTAACCATGGTCTGGAAATTACTGGAAGTTCTAAACAACAAATTTGTATAGTAAATTCTTGGAAAATCCTGGTATTTTGTCTATTTTAGAAATCTCAGAATATCTAAAGTCCAGGCCTGTGAATCCAAAGTGCTTTAAGTCAGCACAATAGTGCTTACATTGAGCAACCAAACCGATTTAGAGGCACTTAACAGGTCGGCAAGTTGCATTCTCCTTTACTCTGGGAATTTAAATTACAAAATTTACCTTAACTGATATCTTTTGCAGACCTGTTATTCTTTTTTTTTATTGACAACTTTGACTTTGTTTCCCTTAAAGCGACAAAGTCAAAGGCCAGCAAAAATTTGCAGACTTATAACAAAAATGAGGTCGCCAAACCGATTTAGGGGCACTTCACATTTTGGCAAGTTATATTCTCCTGTACTCTGGGGATTTAAATTACAAAATTTACCTTAACTAATTATTTTTTCTTTTTATTGACAACTTTGACTTTGTTATATATAACTTAAAATGTGGATTCTATGAAGATTAAAATGGAGTGAAGTGGATTTTCTTTCTCTACAACAAACGATTTATTAAAAACCTAACGTTAATTTTTTCCTACATTCTTTAAAACAATGCGGGTTCTGTCAATGTTATAAAGAAGTTTTTCTTGACATGCCAACCTTGGCAAACATGGGCAGCATAAAAAGCTGTCCATGAATCAATGTAGCTCGGCTTTCATGTCGTCAATGTTGAATGCCGACATGAATTCACAGGGCTGTAAGCCATGGAAAAAATAATTAATTGAAACTTGCTTTTGTTAAATATTTCAATGCAATCATTAAACTATAGGCCAAAATAAAAAATTAACCTTAGCAAGGTTATAATGAAAAATGAAGTTACTTGTGAAAAACGTGTGTTGTATTATGTTTTTTTATTATACACTCTTGGTAATCTAATTTCAGTGGGGTAGATAACAGCAACTTTTGAGAATTTTTTGCCATCTATTTTATTTTATTAACACCCTTGCTCATATCAATATAATTTGTGTCCATCTATGCCTTCTTATTAGACTGTAGGGTTAACCAAAAAAAGACAAGTTTTGCTCGCACTCTTGATGCTTGATGTGTTCAAACTACAATATATAAAAATAATGTATATGCAGTGAAAATTAAAAAATATGACTAAGTGAAATATAACAAATATTTATAAACTATGTAATGTACCAGCTTGCCAAATGTGAGAGTTTTGAAAAATAAACTTGATTAGAATATTTAAAGCATTGAAAAAGATGTGATCACCTCAGTGACTTCAAATGAACAAGTGAACTGAAAATTCTTAAGAGAATTCTTTAAATTAACAATTTGAATGTTTTGATTGATAAAAGAAGTAAACCCTCACATTGTATTACTATCAGGTTATATTCACACAAGCAAAGCGTTAAATCCATACTACATTACCATGCTCCTGGTAGAATTTCATTTGAAGAAGTTCAAAAATCATTGGACCAATTCACAGAAACATCTCTAGGCCAAAGTTTTGGACCAACGTATGTAGTTTTAACATTGTTTTTGTGGTTTCCTATTAGTACTAGAATTTAGAATAACGTACTGGAAGTTGTCCACTTAATTTTTTAAATTGCATTATGAGATACGACTTAACTACAGTTTGTAGAGTGAATTATTTACAATTTTCACACTAGTTGGTCTACGCATTGGTTTAAAATTGATGTTGATTTGAGTGTAGAATCTGAGTGGAAGGGTAAAGAAGTGCACTTGCGATGGAACTCTAACTCAGAGGCTATGGTAACTTTTATTTTTACTTGATATAAAAAATTTGCAATTACCAAGAAAGATTAGCGTCAAGTATTTTTCAAAAATAACAAATTTATTATATTTTTAGATATGGATAGATAATGACCCAAAACAGGTAAATATTTATATGTTTGTACCAGTTAATTTTGTATATGTTATCAAAAGTAGGCTTCAAAGTTGTTTTTGAGACCTGGCTACGTAGTTAAGGTGAGTTTTCGGTTAAACCAGACTAAAATGAAACCAATTTACTAAAGTTGGGCTGACGTACCTGTTTTGGACTGGGCGGATTAATAGCATCATCAATGACCCTTTTAAACCCTAATCTCTCCATAACAATTGGTTGAAAACACATGATCCTATAGACATTATTTTGATCACGTCTACACAAGAGGCAATGACTTAAGAAATTTCAGAAAATATCTTTTTAGTATATAGACAGGTAATTGCTGATGTCATCAAAAATTTTTGCAATCAAATATCTTTTCTATAATATTTGTCTGCCCTTAGTCACAACACCCCTGAGCAATAGAATGGTACTATGATTGCTGAATAAATTGTTTGATAGCCTTACTTACTTTAGGGCTTAACTGGAGGTGATGGACAAACAAGAACAGATTATATACTAACAAAATTATGCACTGGAACAGAAAGGTTGGTTGCAAAGATCCCCTAAAACTAATTGTTATATATCTTATATAGAGGATATAAACTTAATTATCCAGTCTTGTAGGATTTTAAAAAAATTATATAATTAATAATTATTAGTTATTTTATAGTTATTAGGAGTAAGGCTAAATGTATCACAGTATTCTCATGAAGCAGTTTAAAATTATCTTGCAAAAAACTCCACTCCAAATATATGAAATAGTATTATAACAAATTAATTAAAACTAGCATAACCTTTCTGTAAAGTATGATATTTTGTATATAGTTTTAAATAACCAAACAACTTTTTTTGAAGGCTGAGATACACGGAAAGATTTTAAAACATTTTAAAGCTTTTAAAAAATATTTTGAATCGCTCTGAAACATGGTGTGAATCTTTCATAGGTACTTCAGAACAAAAAAATTCTGCAAATTGATTTGTAGAATTTTCTATATTTTAAAAAAAGTTCAAAGGTACCGACAACAGGTGCACATTTTTCTGACATTATGAGAGATTTCTGTGCTTTTTTTTGAGATGAACAGAACATGTACATATAGGGATGGATGATTGCTACATTGATTTCAATGCTATGGCTCGGTTTAATACACAAAGACTAAACAACCAACAGTCCAGGAAAGAAATGTAGATAAGGAAAGTGTCAGGGGGGGGGGGGGGGGTAAACCAGGTCCATTGTTTGTTATTTGATGAATTATAATTGAATTACAATAAACGCCCCCATCAGAGATTCTTCCTTGGCAACCTACGTCCACCATCAAAATCGACAGAGGCCAGAAAAACAATACTGAAAAAACCTTTGTAGTTCTAGAATTCTGAGCCACCAATTTTCCAATTTTAGGATGGAGAACACCAACCATCTACAACTCCAAAACAATTTCAAAACATTCTTGAAATGCTAGGTTCAGGATATTTTAAATAAAAATATTTAAGTGTAATCTCAGCCTTAACAAGATCTTTAACATTCCTGTTATCTTCAGATTATTGGTTTATTTACAATAATTTTGTTACACACGGAAGAAAAAATATCAGTTAAAAAAATTACCAGACATTTTAAAAATCGATTAGGAAGGCTTGTGGCAGGCATAAACTTACTATATAATGTTTAACTAGGGAAAAAACAGTTTTAAATGTCAGTTTCAATCCAATCTTATGAGTAAACATATAGGGTCTATACCCTATATGTTTACTCAGCTTACCCAGGAAATTTTATTGCAAACCAAGTTGCAGATCAGATTGGGTCATTAAAAAAAATTAAGTCTGGAACAAGCAAACAAGTGTCGTTTTAGCAAAAAAAATTATGTTAATCAATTTATATTTATAAAATCTATGCATTGATAAAGTGTGAATGCACTACCTAAAATTATAATCTTGCATAATGCTAATAAATTTCAACGGAATTATAATTTCAGTTCCTCAAATTTAGATTTACTGTTTACATCGAGATGGCAGCAAATGGAATGTTTGGTGCTGGCAAAGATGGAATGATAAATACACCTGATCCTAACAGATCGTTTTGTTTAGGCATGGTTGAGATCGCAGCTATCGATCGTAATATTTATTCAATAATAAATGACTTAAAGATAATCATTGATATGGCCCAGGTTAACCAATTTACAACAAGATTTTGTAACATCTTGCGAAAAAGACAAAACATTTTTCTAGGTATTTTTTTCTTAGAATCTAGATGAAGATTCGGATGTTGGATGGCATGCATTGCAAATTGGTTGTGATGTAGTAAATTGTTTTCAACCAATAAAGGAGGATTCTATATTAAGGTGATGTTAATTGTTGCATGTGGTGTACCACCATAATTTGTTTGTTTGTTAGTTGTTTTTGTTTGTTAGTTTTTTTGTTTGTTAGTTATTTTATTTTGTAATTTTTGTCACCAGAATTACTTCGCATTTAAGGCCCCTCTTCTTGACATTAATGGCATATTGCTAAATTTCTAACTTTTTTACATTACATTGTATTTTTAACTTTTTTTCTATTAGGTTGTATTTTTTATTATCCGTTCTATTTTTGTTGTTCTTGTTGTTGATGTATTTTTAATCAGTATAACCAAAGTGAAAGTATCTAAAGTTACAAGTGAAAGTAGCTAAAGTTACACTACTAATTTTTTAAATTAGTTATTTTTTATTATAGAGCGAAAGAATTATTGGACAAATTTTTTAAAGACAATGGTAGTAACCCTGCTGGACCAAATGCCTGTAATGTACATGCAATTGGTCACTGTCATATAGATACAGGTATTTGATTAGAGTTACTGCAGTAGTACCATTTTTAATGTTTAAGTCTGGCTAGGTGAATACAACAATTTATATTTTACAATGCTGTGTCGGTTTACCATAGGGGAAGGCTGTTGCCTCAGTTTTCATTTAAAACTTACTTAGGTGTGTTATATGGTTTACTTGTACTAAGTGTTTAACAATTCTATAGGTGTTCGATAATGTTTTAGCTTGGTTATGGCCATATGCTGAAACAGAAAGAAAATGTGCACGAAGTTGGTCATCAGTGATTGGTTTAATGGATAGATATCCAGAATTTAAGTTTGCTTGTTCTCAGGTAACATATGGGTTTTTTTATCAGTATTGTCAACAAACTAAGGAAATTAGACTTCCTACAGCCTTTCTAATTTAAATTGTCATTTTCAGGCAGTTCAATTTCAATGGGTAAAAACGAAATATCCGTCTTTGTACCAGAAAATAAAGAAATGTGCATTAAAGAATCAGTTTTTACCAACTGGTGGTACCTGGGTTGAAATGGTGAGAAAAATTTGTGAATTATCACATTTTAGACTTGCCGAAATGATTGACGAGCAGCTAGCTTTAGAACATTTTTTAAGTGAAAATTAGTTGATCATTACTAGTCTATTCTCTGATATTTACAATTAATTTATAGTATGGCATGTTACAATAGCCAGCTAATTCACAAACATCGTGTGTCACAATGGATTACAATAAATGTCTACAGCGTGCTTTTCTCACCAAATTTGTGTATTTTTTTGTTTGTTTTTGTTCATGCATACACACAACTGTTTCTCATTATCTCTTTTTATTCTTTTTTCTCTTTTTTTTGTTTTTCTGAATGTTGGTGAAACCTTTATCAAGTATGTTGATTGCATGCATATCTTAAATTTATTTTAAGTTTTTCAGCCACCCATAAACCTGGCATAATGAGGTAGCAAAATGCACATTTGGCTAACAAACATTGTGGTTGCCTATTTTGTCACTTTTTGTTGTTTAGCTTGTAGGGTAAAACCCATTTTGTTTAATTATGTTTAATTGATTTATTAATTAATTTATTGTACATAAAATTCGAAAGAAAAATTTACGCATAAATTATTATTTCAAATACATCTTTGATTTTATGTTGATTTTATGTTGATTTTATGTACTCTCTAGTGCATTAAGTATATACAATTATTTTGCATTCACTTGTTGAATTAGGACACAAGTAAGAAACTAATGTTTTCAACGATTCTTAAAGATGAAATTCTTAAATAATGTAAAATAACATTAAAGATACAATCCACTAAACCAGTTTAGCTATTTATTCTCGTGCGTGCTTTTAAATTAGGCTTGTGGCCATCCGGTACGTTTTCTTATTATCAATTTGTTCTGAATTTTATTCAATTTTACAAATTTACAATATTTATATTTTACTTTAAACATAATCAAGTTACAAATGGTTGCCACTTTTTTATTGTTCACCCTCAGTTACCTTACATAGTCATTTTTATCATGGTGGAAAGTGGATTAGATATAGCTACACCTAAAACTCTCAGATAGTGCAATTTTAAATAGCTTGCTACTAGCTAGATGTTAAAAACTTCAGCTCTAAAAACGAGTGCAAAAGTTTAAAGATGGTAACTACAGCCAAATAAGGGTGCTGTTTCTCTTGTAAAGACCTGGGCGAAGGTGAAGGGTCAGAGCGATGTTCAGTTTGCGATGGTTTAGGATATTAGGTTATTTAGTTGGACAAAATATTTGGGCTGAGGTTTCTTCTGCATTGTGTGATTGTTTCACCCTTCTTTGGGTTAATTTTTTTTAGGATGGAAACATACCAAGTGGTGAAAGTTTTATGAGACAATTTTTGTATGGACAGCATTTTTTTAAAAAAGAATTTGGTCACATTTGTGATGTTGTAAGTACAGAGAAAACATTTTTTGTTGGCAGTCTTTGTCATACTTTTTTTTGACATTGAGCCAGGTAACAGCAAAATGTAAAACTGAAAATGGTCAAATATACTAAACTTAATATCTTTTACCTGGTTAAGTTATGAGAATGTATGTTACTTTGACTTTTTTTTAGTTTTGGCTTCCAGATACATTCGGATATTCATCACAACTTCCTCAAATTATTCGACAATCTGGAATCAAATATTTTCTAACGCAGAAAATCAGTTGGAGTCTTGTGAATAAATTCCCAGTGTGTACATTTAAAATTAATTATATTACTAAACCGTTGATGTTAAATTTATAATATGGTCTGTGAATATCAAACTATGAAATACATAAGATGAGATATGATCTATGTTGTAAACATTTATAAAAGTAATTAATTTTAATTAATACTTAAGGCGAATCTCCACGGGACGATTTTTATGACGATCGTCATCAATACTCGAATTTAATTGGTCGCGATTTTGGTCATGACGAAAAGTTGAATTGGTTTCTACTTTTAGTCACAAAAATGGTCGCGAATATCGTCTAGTGGAGATTCGACTTTAGTGCTTTTGAAGATGGTTGTTTAAATGAAGTTTTATACTCTTTTGTTAGCACAATTCATTTCAATGGCAAGGTATCGATGGAACAAAGTACAGTAACATTTTAAACAGTAACACTTTATAATTAAATTATGGTTAATCTGTTTTTTTTCTTCATGTAGAAGCTAAATTTGTTTTTAGATGTTTAACTCACTTCCCTCCTGCTGACACGTATGAATCGTCTGTAACTTTCAAAGATGTAAGTTGGTTGAAACTACTTGTTACATGATGAGAAACACCCATATATTAAAATTCATGACAAAAAAAGTTGAATTAATTTTGATGCAAATGAGATCTTCGGTTAAAGGAGCTACGAAATGACTTTGGTGCTCGACTTTAGTGACTTACACAAAAGTCGAGCTAATGGCGGTAAAAAGTTTATGATCCATGAGAATAAAAACAACATCTTATATCAAACTTTTGATTACTGATGTTTAATATTTTACCCACCGTAGATTAATTTACCGCCAAACATAAAATAGTGGCAAATTCATCATTAAAAATTAATTATTCATAAACAGGTTGTCTAGACGTCTGTGGTTCTAAAGTGTGTATAACTTTGTCCACATTGACTTTTTAAGTGGTCCGTTTATTACAAGCCATTCTTCGCAATGTGCGGGGATTGAGCTTATTAAATAGTTTCGTAGCCCCCTAAGGTTGTTATATAGCATTTTAACTTTTAATTTGAACTAATAATAAATACATCTAAGTAAATTTTGTTCACACATTGTAAGATACCTGACTATTTATACAAATAATTGAATCTCAGGTGTTAATCTCTGAGGCTAACACAAAAGGTGTATGGTCGGAATTTACTTAATACTAATACATCAGTCTGACCTCACATATATTCTCCATGTAGGTACTAAAAACACGTGATCAAAACAAGGACAAAGGTGTGGTTTCAGATGGCATGCTGTTGTTTGGTTACGGAGATGGCGGTGGTGGTCCAACGTAAGTTTCTAAACGTGTATGTAACATTATACTGCATGTGTTTACACAAGTCTAGTAATAGCCTGCCAGCGTTTTACGAATAAAAAGCAAGTTAAAAAAATCCTGACTTACTTGTGATAAACTTGAATGTAGGCTGGCATAAGTTCATTCCTGCAATAATTCCTGGAAAAAATTTCCTGCTATTATTGTTTAGTGAAGATATGATTGAGAACGTTAACAGAATGGGTAATATATCTGGTTTACCTCGGTAAGAGAGCTTATGTTTTTACTTTTGTCTTTATTATCTCTAACTACCTTTGTATTTGTATGATAATGCGATATGGTATATCATTATAAAATTAAATGCTGTGTGTTTTGTGTACTGCAAATGTAACTTCATATTTTCATTTTTGTGTTCTACTCTCATTAGTTTTGAATATGAGTTTATGTTTTATGTAGCATTGAACACTCTGATCCAACAAAGTTTTTTAACACACTGGAACACAGCGCTCATTTACTTCACACATGGGTTGGAGAATTATACTTGGAGTTACATCAAGGTACATTTACATCGCAAGCATTGGTGGGTTTTTTCAGATTTACGTTTGTCTCTTTTCCTCTGATATTTTTCTGTACGTTCGTTTTTACCCTCCCGATAAAAATCTTTTATCTACTTTAAAAACGTTTCTGATAAGAGTGACAAAACCACATTTGGTTTTTGTAGATAAAGAAAAGAAATCGTCAATGCGAATTCCTTCTACGCAATACAGAACTTTACAACACATGGGCTCTACTGAAATCTCCAGGTAGGTGTACTTCTAAATTTTTAGTTTTCTACCAATTTATTGTGTTCTTCTTCCGAATTGGTGTGTTTTTTTATCAACTTGGTTTGTATCAAATTTACATATATTAGGGATTTTGACAACTTAGAAATTTATGTTGGATTTTTGAGTGAAATAAAGTAATAATATTGAGTACATACATGTCCATAATTAGTATTTTAAAGAAGAAAAAAGATCAAGGCGTAAGTTTTACATAAGTTTCTTAAATTTATTTAGGTGCAAAACTTGCATCAACAAGTTGTGTTAGTGATGAGTGGAAAAAAGTTCTTTTGAATCAATTCCACGATGTCTTACCAGGAACCTCCATCAAACAGGTTTGTTTTGTCTCATATGTGAATATGTCTACTCATTCTTTAGGATAGATATTTTCATTGAATTCGAATTTATAATAATTATTTTTTACTTTTAAATGCGATTTTTCAATTGTTAGGTTTATGATGATGCAAAAGACATATATAAAGGTAGAATCTCTTATATCTGATTATATATATTATTGTTATATGATTATATATATTATTGTTATAAGTTCTGGTCGTTTGAGACTTCTAATATAACCAAAAATGCAAAAATACTGAGTCTGCTGTAAGTATCGACAAGCTCAAAATACATAAAAGTGAGCTATTGTTAACTTGTGAGTGACAAACTTTAAAAAATTTGTAGGCTTTCTTTCAGCATGACTAACCTACGCAATGTTCACAACGGACTTGGGACTTATTTGGTTACATTCGAAACATTAAACTGTCATAATACTTGCTGACGTCAGCATGGCCCATTTTCTTGATTTCCTAGGCCGTCGCGTTTTGTTTCATCATTCGGTCATCATTCGGACATAGCAGAAACAGCGTCTGACACATTTTTAACGTTCCTTGCGCATCCTACACATCTAAGTAGAAGTTTCCAACCTTTTGAATACGAAGCAGTTGTCAGGCGATTCTGTTGTAGCGATTGTTAATGCGTTGTAATGTCTTTTTCTTTCCAGAAGTCATTAAAAATTGTACATCCATTTTGATTGATTGCTACAAAGTTTTATTTAATCTAGTAAGTTCTTTTTTATTTTTTTTTTTTTGCTGCAGGCATAATCACATGGAGGAAGTATACACGAAGGTCTAGACTTAAATATTATGTTATTAAATGAGTTCTCCCAAGCAGGTCAAATTTAAAGTCTACTTAAACTTGATCACTCAATTTTCTAGAAAAAGATATTTTTAATAAAAGAAAACTATACCATAGTACCATTTCTGTGTTATGCTTTAGAATGATGAAACAGTAAAGGACAAAACAGTACTACTCAATTCAAACTCATGGAAGCGACATGAAGTAGTGGTGGTAGATAACAAGTACAAATTTTCAAGTTCTATTAAAAAACAACCACTCCACGATGCAACATCGTCCGCTATTTTGGTTAATGTTCCGAGCATGGGATTCTGCTCTCTCGACGAGAATGTAGAGAGGTCGGATCATGTTGCTATAAACCAGGTACGCTGCTGCTGTGAAAGGCGAAGAATATTTTGGTATTTGAGTTTAATTTAAAAACAAATTCTTCACGCACTCTTATTTGTCAGGAAATTAATAACAATTGTGTTTTATATTTTAAACTTGCTTTTTCTCACCGTTACAATGACGCGTGTTTACGAGTCGGTTAAAAATGATTTTCAGTTGTAGATGTTATATTATGGCACATTCGTGTGTCCATTTGTCTACCGAGAATCGTTCACTTTAATCATGACTGGCGAGTATAATCGGTCTAACATTTTGTTTATTAGTGAGTGGGATTCGACCCCATCTCACTGAACTGGGGACCGCGTAACTCTAGCTTAATTTAATTAACCATTTAATTACTGCCCGCCGTGATCGAAGGTCCGACCGGGGTGAACCGTTCTCTGTAGTGAATGGATACACGGAGGTGCCATAATAAAGTAGCTCTACTTCAATTCAATCATTTTTAGCCATGAATAGCATGTAACTGCATTAAACTCGCAACTTCATTAAAATTCCCAATCTTCAATCAATAAAACCAGCGAGTCCTACAACACAACTCGAGAACGATTCTTTCATTCCAAACATAGATACATAGGAAAATGTTTTAACTGTCTGGAAATTTTATTTCTATCCCAGGATTCCACTTTACAAACAATCACGCTGGAAAACGATCAGTTATTAGCAGTGTTCAATCAGTGCGGTCAGGTGACGTCATGCTTGCTGAAGAAGAATAAAAGGTACGATCTATGTCCCTGTTTAAAATATTAGTATGAAAATAATGTTGTAATTGCTCCCTCTGTTTTGTTTCGTTTGTTGAGAAAACAAGAGGGATAATCGTGCTAAGGTCATGTTTTGAAACACTTTACGTGACTTAGTTAGTGTTAATGTTTTGCAAGAGACCAAACTGATACATAAAAAAACAGATGTATAAAAAATATTAAAGTTTTGCCAGTAATTGAAATCTCTATATACAAGAAGTTTTTTCTTCGGGTATCGATACAAATCGATAAGAATGTGAAAATGATATTTTGGTGGTGTTATTGTTACGCTCAAAGTATTCTTAATTTTTGACTTTAACCAATAAGCCTCGTTTTCAAGCAGAGGTAAACTTTCACAAGTCGTAACAGGTTTTTTTTTTGCTGTAAGAAGCTGAAAATGTCACATTTTATGAAGTTTCAGGTAAGTTTCAAAAACCACAATCATTTTGTTTAAAAAAGTGAGAAATTGCTGCCTTGCATCAAAGAAAACTAATTCGGGAAAGGTGTATTGACATGAAAAGGACAGAAATTTTTCCTGAAGCTTTTCTTTTTAATGAGAGATTGCTACCTATGGTAACAAAAATGTGTATGGAATGACTTCTTTTAACAGGGAGTGTATCTCGGCTGGTTGCTATGGAAACACTTTTACAATGTTCACTGATATCCCCCTGTTTTGGGACGCGTGGGATGTCATGCCTTACAATGAAGAAACCAGGTACTTAAGTGTAGTTTTTATGATTTACATAAAGTTTTATTTTCTAACTTGAATTTTTTAAAAACTTTTTTTTTCAGGGAAATCATTCAGAAGTGTACGAGCATGAGGATATTAGACCAAGGTCCTCTTCGTGTCAGTTTTGAGGTTGGTATTTTTTTGTTTTTCTTGAAACTTTGTCTGTCTTTAGACCTTTCCATGCAATGTAATGTTTTGATTTTGTGTGAGGACGGTGGACATGCGCACTCAATCCTGTACATTAATCCCTATAAGTGTCAGCAAAAAATTTCAGATTTATTTAAATTTCGGCATCGAATTAAATGAGAAGGAAAACGTCAATATATAATTATATTTAGGATTAAAAAAGCTAGAGGGAGTTATATCCGAGTGATTAAAAAGTGTCAATACAGTTTTCTGATCTATTTTAAAATTAGCGAAATTAAGTCGATATTTTTAACAAAAATTGCAAGTAGATGATTGCATGAAGTAAAGTAAAAAATAATTGCGGGGGAAGTCGGTCATCTACCAAAAGAGACATTCAGAAAGCGTTAATGCCAAAGATTCTGAAGTGACTTTAAGAAGTTTTGAAACTAAAAAAAGAACTACAAGTTAAACTAGGTTTTTTTTAACTTTTTGGAATGCTCGCTTTTTATTTTTTCATTTTTATGAAAAAGTTACTAAAATAAGTTACTAAAATAAATAAAAAAACAGAAAAAAAACATGTTTTTTAAAAAAAATGGCGTGGAAAATTGTTGGTTCAATTCCGATTCCGATTAGTGAAACGATTTTTAAAAAGAAACTTGTGAACTTCCATAAACATTGGCAGGGTCAACAATCCTAGTAAAGAAATAGGTGCTAAGAAACCGTCTAAGCAACTCGTAGGTCTCTTGACCCTTCGCAACCTCAGGCCCGACCCAAGAAATTAGATGGGTTACAAAATGTGTTATATAAAATTATTATTATATAAAAAATTTATATTAATAAAGAAAAAAGGTGGTTTTTTACTTAGGAACTTTTTTGAGCTGCTTAGGATTTTTTTGCTCTGTTAAACCAAAGACCAAAGTTTTTTAAGACTTGAATTGTTTTTCGTCATTTTCTGTTCGTAGGTCTCATTAAAGCTCAGTGAGAAAAGTACTTTAACACAAATTATAAGTCTTGACGCATGCGCAGACTTCATACGTTTTGATACACAGGTACGTGTAAAAAATTTTTTCGCTGAGGTAAGAGTTCTCAATCTTATTTGAAACCAATTTGCCTACTTATCGGTTGACTTGTTTTGTCATTTTTTTTGCAGCCATGCTTTTATAAAAACTCTGTTTTTAAGATAAATTTCTGGCGGATATTATAAACATACTTAGGAATTCATTTATTTGATAACAACGTAAGAAAATAATTTTGTTCAGGTTGATTGGTATGAAAATCGTCGTCTATTGAAAGTTGAGTTTCCGTTCAACGTTCATACTGAGTACGCGACATATGAAGTACAATGTGGACACTTACGTAGACCGACGCACGGCAACACGTCATGGGATTGGGCTAAACAAGAGGTAACTCATGCTATTTTTTTTTCTCAAATTTATTTTTAAATTGCGTTTTTTGCTAAATTTCATTCAGGTTATAAAGTTAAGTTTTTTTTACAAGTTTTTCTTTTTCTTTCAATTTAGAACAGTTCGGTTAACAAAATGATTTAAAATTGTTTATAGTTGTTAAATTTAAATCAGTTGTTTTTCTTTTAATGGAAGGTATGTGGCCACAAGTGGGTCGATGTTTCAGAGTATGACTTTGGTGTTGCTGTACTCAACGATTGCAAATATGGGTTTTCAACTTATGGAAGTACACTTCAAATGTCGTTGTAAGCTGATCATTAAAACACGTTATGTATTGCTTTCTTTTCATGCTGCTGCTTTTGTTAAGACAGATTCGGTTACCATGAAGATGTTAAAGGATTAAACTGCAATAATTTAGGCTAAGATCACCAAAAGCACCAGATGATAAAGCAGACATGGGCAAACACTCCTTTTCTTATGCAGTTCTTCCGCATGCTGGTTAGTAGAAAATTTTTGGCAAGAGATTTCAGTGTGGTTACTTAATTTTGCTAGCAGTAATGAAAAAGGGTGAATAATGGCTTCTGGATTGTTTTTTAACTGCGGTGCGGAAATTGCGGATATTTTTACGGGCAAAAATTTTGCGAAACTTATTTTGCAATTTTGTAACCTATTCTTATGTCAGTGCATCTTAGGCAAAAGTAAGTCAAACTTGATTGATCACAAAATATTCTTAAAGATGATGAATATAACGAAAAAATAAAAGAATGTTAAAAGAATACATTTTACTTGACATGTAAACTTGATAGTTCATTTTTTTTGAAATATGAGAAAAATTGTTGTACGCATTCCAATCGCAAGCCGAAAATATTTTTCGCTAAATTTTCTAAATAGGCCTCTCAGTGCCGAAAATAAGTTTTGAAAAAATTCTTTCCCAAAAACCAATAATGTCTTAAAAATTTTCATCTGTATTTATTTTAGGTTCATTTCAAGCAGCTAATGTTATTCGGAAAGCGTATGATTTCAACAATCCTATTATTCCCGTCTCGACTTGTAGTAGTGGTAAGTAATGTGCAGAACAGTTTGAAACAAATATGAACTTTGTGCGACATGTTTTGGCTACTTTCTCCGTTGTACGGCGACTTTTTTTAACCATGGTTAAAATCGTGGTTTAGCGTTTCATTTACTCACTAAGGTAAATTTCGCACCTCAGTAATGAATCACCACGTTCACCATAACAACAGAGTAAAACACTTTTTTTTTGGTTATTTTTAACTCGTTTAAATCACTGTTTTCTGTGTTAAATACACTAAAGATTGGTTTAGGCTAACAAATGTTCGAGTTTTCCGTTTTTCGGGTTAAAATGTAAGAAATGTCAGGGAGACTAATGGAACCAGTGAGCATCCACAAATTTAAAAAACGGTGCTATTGCTTTACACTCACGCTGGAATGCATTTTTAAGTACAGCATACAAAAATTTTCTTTGAAGAATAATGGATAATCAAGGATTTTAAGGTCACCAAGTTTTATTTCAATGTTTTGAAGTTATTTGAGGTACGCTGAAAAAGTGAGCTTCTTTTGGTTAATCTTTTTTTTATATTTACTTTGTATTTTTGAACTTATATATGTTAGCCGTCTACTTTATCGGTAAAAAAAGACGGCAAAAAGTGACCAAATTTTTGCTAAGTTACTATTTTTTTGCCCATTTTTTTTATCCGTGCCGATTTTTTCAATGTCTATGAAACCATAACGATAATAAAGAAAACACGAAAATAGCCTTGTATTAGTCTTGGTGCTTATCTATGTTTTACCTGATTTATAATTTTATAGTCATTATTACGAAGTTTCCATCGAAAGAAAAATAGCTTGAAAGTTTAACCTTTTGTGGTCATTTTCGATCTAGAAATTAGTCGGCAAAAAGTGACTAAATTCAAAAATTAAGTCCACAAAAAGTGAGTAAATTCAAAAATTAAGTCCACAAAAAGTGACTAAATTTCGTCACGTTTTTACTGAATTTGATGTGTTACCAGTAAGGTATACTGAAAAATAATTTTTTTATTGTCTTCATTGGCTCCATTGTAGACAAAAGTACGTTTTAAAATAGTTCATAGCACCCTACAAACTTCACTTTATTAACTGCGTAAATCTTCTTTTTTATATTATTTAGTTCCATCCGCATCCTTTCTTAAAATCGACAACCCTGCCGTTATAATCGAAGCTGTAAAAATGGTAAATGCTCAGAATTTTTTAGATAATTTTTTTTTTGTTTTTTTTCTTCTATATCAGATTTATGTGTTTTATTTCAGGCTGAAAAAAATAAGGACCATGTAATTATTCGATTATATGAGTCGTTTGGGAGTCAAAGTAAGGCTACATTGACGTCGCATTTCCTATTTAAACAATTCTTCAGGTAAATATATTTCAAATGTTAAAAAATTCAACATGTCAGTTTTGCTTTCTTCAACAAAAGTTCAGATCAAACTAAAGAACTATTTTGCTCATCACATTCATACTCCGTGTCAGTAAGCGGTTTCGATTCCCAGAACTGGAACCATGATTCGGATTCACCTATAAAAGTCGAGATGTCAAATTCTTGTTTCAAATTTCTATTTTTTTATTATTTTATAGAGTGAATATTTTGGAAGATAAAGCCGATAAAGAAGACAACGATTTATGTTTCATAAATGAGCATCAATATTCGTTCACCATGAAACCTTTTGAAATTTTGACGTTGTGTTTTACAATCTAGCCAAAATATACGATACGATTTTTTACCCCGTATACGTAGCCAATCAGATTACTAATAAATAGCGATGGCCAATCAGATCACTTAGAAATACAGTACATCGCTTGCAGCATATTAAAGCAAAACTTAATGAAAATCACACAAGCGATAAAAAAAATGTCCTAAAAATCTCCGTCACATTTTGCGCTCAGGCGCTTAGATCTGGTTTCGAGAAATCCACCTTTAAACATGTTTTTTAACATTCACACGATGTCGTATGAAAATTAGCCAATGTAAAAAAAATGAAAAAATAATTTTGTGAGTTGTCTAATTTTATCACTTTTTTTTCATTTATTCTCTGTTATATTGCTGTAGTTTTAGCGAATATGTCCACAGATTTAAAATGGTAGCTACAATTATGGGAGAATTCAGAAGTTTATTTTTATTTGAGGAGATGAAATGAAAGTTCTATTTCGATCCCGAGTCTTTGCATGGTTTTAGGCGAAATAAAAATCATTTTGGTATTCATTTAGTCAAAATGACCGAAAAGAAATTTTATTTCGCCTTCAAATATCCACGATAGCAGGCTTTGCCCGAAATGATACTATTGTACATGCGTGAAAGCTCCCTTAATATTCTATGTAAACACGGCGAAATTTAATTGCTCGTTTCGGATTTGCGTAAGGGCTACCTTGATTATTCTTGCAACTTTTTTCCTTTTTTTGCACTATTCTCGTGAAAGTTAAATGTTGAATTAAATTATACAACCATTCAGACAAGTTAAAAAATCTACAAACGTACGTAAAAGGGAAAATTTAATCTGCTCAGAAAATTGGTGAGACTTCCAAAGCTACATCTGCCACTTCAAATCACCTTTATCAGGGTAGTGCACATCATTTTTATAAGAAACACAGGTATGAGGATGAGAATGGAAGTGGAAGCAATAGCTTAGTAGTAAATCGTGGCCTTTTTCGCTATTCCGATGCCCTGAGAACGAGATTGGCTCTTTCCGACTTGTGTAGAGACTTCATGAATGCCCACCCCAGAGACGGATTGTGGCGCCGGGAAGTATATTTTTATAGTAAAAAGCAGCTATTTAGGGTTATCATGGAGGGCGACATTTTATTTTACTCTTTCGTAGCCTATCTTACCCCGTAAATCCCTACCTAGTGTACCACAATATTATAGAAAAGTCTTAGATGCAACGCAGAAGAAGAGCGAGCACCTATACCAGAATTTAGACAAGGCCTAATGCAAAGACAAGTGGACAGAGATTTAGAATTGCCAAAGCCTTTTTGCCAGCGTTGACGAAAACATTGTAGTGATTAAAACTCGACTTTGAAAGCGTATTGACTCAATTAATGAGTACACGCAGCTCGTTGTTTCTTACCTGTTGGAAGACTGGCAAAGGAATGATTTCCAGCGCTACTTCTATTATTCTTATTGCAAAAAGGCATAGCGCAAAAACACATTTTCTAATTATTAACAAAATTAATCTTAGTTGCAATAATTTACTCTTCCTCTTTTTCTCCGAGTTATCATTTTACGGCAACATGTTCAGGGGGCCTTTTTTTGCCATCCGGAAGATGAATTATCACAAAGGCGTCATTCGAGAAAATGTGGCTTTATATTAGCTTTATTATTTTGAATCTTATTTAATAAATGTTAAATTACTCCTAAATTATTGAATTAATTAAATTACTTACTTACTAAATTCTCAACATATTATAAACAGAATAAGATGAACTTTTTTTGAAGTTGGAAGTAAGCTTTAAGCTAAAAATAGCTGAATTTTGTGCCCCCTAATAAAACAACATGCAAAGTTGCTGGCAGGAATATTAAGCAGCTTCTTACGTATTACGCCATATCATTGATGAATATGCGCTCAACTGTATAATATATAATTGTGTGTATTATTGTAGAAATTCTGTAGAACTTCAACCCAGATGATTACGAAAGCCACCCTGGAAGATTTTGAGCTTAAGCGAAATAATTTTTTGAAATTGCAACAACAAGGCTTTTGACGAAAATGAAGTACGTCCACCCGACTAGCTTGACATACCCTAAATCACCGCCACTCCTGTCTCTGACTTGAGTTTACAAAATTGAAACCTTTTTATTAAGGAACCTCTGTTTTATAGAATCACCATAAATAATCACTGCTAACTGCAAAGCCTGTAGATAGAAAGAAGAAGACCTATTTCAATAATGAGTTGCTCAATAGCTATTGAAGAGGAACAGGAATTTCTTCAGTTCAAAAGAGCTGAGAAACGCCTTGATGATTTTATTTCAAAAGTTTTCAAGTACACAAAACCTATCCTGCATTTTCCACCATTTTAAAAATAATTTTCACGCTAAATCATGGGCAAGCTTGTGTGGAACGTGGATTCAATGACAACAATGTTGTTTTGAAAAATAACATCAGTGATATTTCGCCAGACGATTGTCCAAAAATTTTATGTAAGTGAACAATGTCGAATCCTGCAATTTCCGTATGAGCCAGGATCTTTTGAAGTCAGTGAAAACTTGTAGGCAGCGATATAAAGCATATCCAGATGAATAAAGAAAAAAGTGAAGAATTGACCATGAGAATGAGCTGAATGCTAGAATGCTATAAATTGAGTGTGCTACTCTAGAGAAAATAATCTATATATTCAATGCACAGATATTCGAAACGCTCAAGTCTGCAAATGTATTGAGATGCAAAATGGTGGTAGTTGAAATGAATGCCCAAAACGAAGGTGCGATGAAAAAGAGGGCCAGTTAGATGTGTTAGAAAAAGGGCGAAAGAACTACATGATTTGTAACTACAATTTGTAACTACAAACGAAAGATCTTTTCTCATTTCTCGTTTATACTGTTTCTTTTTTCTGTGCTGTATATTGTTGTTTCATTAAAAGAAACTTATATACAATTAGGGTGTTCTGTACATAAAGAGTAACAAGGAAAATATAGGTTTCAGTCTGGATTTTTTATGATATGAATTTGATAATAAATTTAATTGAGAAAAGTGCTTTTACTTTCTCCGCTGAATTTGATAATAAATTTAATTGAGAAAAGTGCTTTTACTTTCTCCGCTTTTATCTGTCATTTTACACTGAGATGTGGGTATTTCTGCCATATAATTTAGAAAGAAAGACATCCCGATAAGCGAGACAGCCTGTTTTCTGGACCAGCTCAGCTCCATATAATCTGACCCCAATTTTTTTTAGTTCTACTCAACTTTTAATACTTTAAGGAGCTAGGAGGAAATTAAATAACCAAAAAAAACAAGCGAAATATTTTTAAAAATATTTAATTACTAAATTACATAAAATCTACACGCTAAGAAAAAATGAAGTATTTCAAACTCATAAAATCGTTTTAACCATAAAGAATCCTTTCTGGTGATAAAAAATTCGTCCTCCCAACCTTGAATTTGACAAGAACGAGGGTTGATAGGACTGTAGTAAAAAGGAATCTAAGTTAATCCTTCAGTTTATCGAGACAAAAATTAAATAATAGACCATTAATTTAGGAACTACTCAAAATAAAAAATAAATATAAAATAGTTTAAGTCGCCATAAATTGAAGAAATGATAATCAAGCTTGCAAACAGTTAGTTTTCTGTTTCCAAGGGTGGCTAACAAATGTTGAAAAAAACATTCCTAAATATTTTTTCATTTACAAAAACACAGATTACGGCAGAAAACAAACGGGAAGACGTAAAACGATCGAACTTCAAGATGGTAACCGAAGGAAGAAGTAGCGTGCAAAACATCAAGAAGCAAACAATATTTCCAGAAGAAGTCTTAAAAATGGCTCAAACAAATATCCTGTAACCAAAAACTTTAAAAAATCTGCTTTCAGAACCGTTAGCCACCCTTTGTCAAGCTTACACAAATAAAACATTTGAAATGATATGGTGTGCAAAATTTATAATTATCTGGAAACTATATGACCTAAAAGCAGAGTGATTAACAATGTTAACCGATTTATTATACCCATATTCATTTTATCCAAAAACTTCAATACGTTCGAATTAAAATTTTAAAAAAAATATTACTTTTTATTTGTTGGTTCGTGCACCTCTTTTCGCGCGAAAAGATGCAGCCATTTTTGAGGTAGCTCTTGAGAAAGAACTTCTCTTTGAATCATTCCGTACAAACTTGTCATTTTCAGATTTATCTTGTTCAGATTTTGCTGACTTGGTTATTTTATAAGTCGTACCAAGTTCTGGCTTCTCAACCTTGACTGTTTCCCGATTTCTTAATCTTGTACTTCTTCCAGTAGGTCCCGTTTCCTCTTTTGATTGCGCAGATTCTTGGATTTTTTTCGGGGAACTTGTGTTGAATAAATTCCCTGAAGCGTTCGATCGAGGCATTCGCTGTCGTGTATTTTTAGCTGGCTCCATTGTTATTTCAAACGATACACTCTGCGGTAGAGAAACTTTAGAAGGTTCTTCCTTACGTTGAACTTGAGGTGAAAGTCTTGAACTCCTTCTCAGGTTCGATTCTGATTGAGCGCTCCGACTGAATGTTGAAAGATTACCGCTGCTGCTACGGAGTGCATGGTCGGTTTTCCATTTTTTAAATGTTCCACGCGGAGCATCGTCATTTGGTATTTTCCTTTTACCAGTCTGAACATCTTTCACGGTCGCTTCTGGAACATCTTTTTTCTCCTTCGTAACCTCCAATTCCATAGGATATGACGATTTCAAATGTGGTAAACAAAGAGTATTTCGTCTCTGCAATTCACGAAGTCGGTTTTTTTCTTCTTCTGATATTTCGGGGGCCGACTGTCAATATACAAAGATCGTTTATATAATTGCACACTCTTAGAAATACAGTTGCCGCTTAATAAGAGGAACTTTCAAGGGGTCGAAAAAAAATGGTTAACTCATGCAGCTAAGCTATGGTTACAATCCTGGAAAAAATAATTGTGAAAATGCTATCCAGCCTTTTCATTATTCTTAAAGTTGAAATCTCTTAACTGTTGCATCCCCCCTTCACCCCCAAAGTCAATGTTACTTTTTTCAGTTTCTGGAGTACTTCTGTTAGCATCTGTCAAGCATATTCAATATTGAATTGGGAGGAATGGAGAGCTCAAAATAATAAATGCAACAAGTTTTTCCAGGGTTTTAGCTTAGCTGCTGGCTACTTTGACTTAGCTACCAGTTAGCTAGCTAATTTTAAATTTTTGAACTGATCAGAAGTAATATGAAGTGCCACTGAGCGTTAGTAAACTGTATATGGAGTTTTAGTTCTGAATTTACTTGGAAACAGTAAATAAAAATGTATTTACATCATTCTAAAAACGTGGCTGGGTTTACCGTGACTAGGTTTAACGTAGCTAGTTAGAGGTTTAGCTAGCTAGCTAACTAGCTAACATATGCCAAAAGATACACCCTTAAAATCTGCAATATTTTAATTTTTTTGTCACACCACCACTACCAAAACCCTCTTTAAACCTGTATTAACTACGATTATGTAAAACTGCCAGTTAAAAGCTGTAAAAGTCAACATTTTGTTGATTCTTCAAACTTGCATGTAAACATGAAATGTGCTCATAACTAATCTCGTTTTCATGTTATCCTACATTTTGCGTATGCATATTTCGCAGAATTAAATGGATATGGAAATAGGTCTATTCACTTACCTCTTTAAGTAGTGCGATTCTCCCCCACTCCATATCATCCATAACTTCTGGCTCCTCCTCAGCGTCTGTACTAAAAGCACACATAACTTGAGAAGGTTCACCAATTAAAGTTCTGCGCCCCGGTGGAGTGTTTCCGCCCATGTAACGGCGAGGTTGAAAAGATCGACGTCGCTCAGTTTTCTGTCGAAGGGAATATGTTCGCGTCATCGGTTTTTCGTCATTATCGGACGTCTCTGCTTCCTCGCAAGTTGTAGGTAGCACTAAAATGCTGTGTCTGTTTCGTGACCTAGTTGAGCGAGAACGTTGAAAGATCTCCTCTGCCTTACCCCCAGTATTAAAACCCATCTGCAAATCTGTCATCTGCAACAGTCCGCCATCACTTTCAGAACTTAAATCATTTATGTCTCGTTTTCGTGATGACCTCGTATTTGTTCGCTGTAGATCGTTGACGTCTTCAGCTGCTTTATGCCCTGCAATTTCTTTCTTAAGATTTCTTATGAGAGCGTCAGAGCTGGACAATTGAGCCTCTAGTGAACGTATGTTAGCTGCTGTTCTTTTACTAAGTGCTTGCTCGTCAAGAAACTTGTTCTCCAACTGCTCAATAAATTTATCCTTTTCACGTAACTCTTCTGAAAGTTGCTACAAATAATTAAATGTAAAAATCACAAAACCATAACTACTTAAATTTTATCAACAGTTTTTCAGAACTAACTTCCTAGATTGGAGATTAAAATTAAAAGGGGACAACTTTTAGTAACAGTATTATCTTGATATCAAAATAAAAACACGGTACTGTTCAATTTACAAACACTAATCAGGAGTCAAACACACCTCGTTTAACTTTCTCTCTTGTTCTGCGATGTTTTTGTTTTCCTCTAAAAGACAACAAGACATAGAATTTTCAAAAAAAACATAAAAGTTGAATTGTTGCAACATCAACAAGAAGCCCTGGGGGCTCTAAGAATTTCCGCTCGCTACCAAAATATTTGATGAAAACCTGCTAATTCGTTGTGTTATTGTGCCAAACATTCGAAGGGGTTTGGTGCATGAACCTCTGAAGATAAAGCACACCAGTGACATTATATCTTACAACAAACGCAAACAAAACGAAACGTGTCATTAAACCCACATTTTAAAAGAAATTGCTAACAAAAAATACAGCCCATCATTGATGGTTGAAAGTCTTGCGATTGAAACGTTTATGGTCTTAAACAACATTAGTTGACAAAAATCAAAATTTTGATGTGACCAACATTTTCAGCATACTTTTTTTATTAACTGTGTCAATTGTTGTCGAAAATAAAGCAGTTTTAATTTTTGGATAAATTTTGGCCTAAAATGACATTTCAGGTGGCAAAAAATCAAAATTTTGATGCCACCATCATGTTCAGCATACTTTTTTATTAACTGTGCCAAATTTTGTCGAAAATAAAGTAGTTTAAATTTTTGGACCAATTTTGGCCTAAAATGACATTTCAGGTGGCAAAAAATCAAAATTTTGATGCCATCAATATGTTCAGCATACTTTTTTTATTAACTGTGCCGAATTTTGTCGAAAATAAAGTAGTTTAAATTTTTGGACCAATTTTGGCCTAAAATGACATTTCAGGTGGCAAAAAATCAAAATTTTGATGTCACCATCATGTTCAGCATACTTTTTTTGTTAACTGTGCCAAATTTTGTCGAAAACAAATACCAATTTTAGCCTGAAACGTCAATACGAGACTTCCCAGTAGTTAAGGAGCTGGGGTACGAAGTTTACATCTGTGACGGAGCAACGTGAAATCCCAGGGTCGATTTTTTCTCAAAAAATGCTCCGAAAGAAAAAAACGACGGTTTTAAAGAATTTCCTATGCCTTCGGGCGCGGAAATTCAATAACATGGAATTATTGACCGCATCGTATTGGCTTATCATTTTGCTATGATTTACACAGCCTGCTGATTAGCAGCATGAGTCATGTGAAATTCAGCAAGATTTATGCGCATTACCTAATAGAGTTTTGGCGTGCTGGTATTTTAATACGGCATCGTTGACTTCTTCATTTAATTTCATTATTTCAACTTCATACAAACGCTCCTGGTCTGCCATCTTTTTGTCGTTTTCAGTTGTTGAGTGCTTTACGTTTTTTTCGACAGCTTCGTTATAATCAGCACGCAGGTTGTTTTTTTCTTTCAATAGTCCTTTGTTTTCTATTTCCAACCTGGCAGCCTTTCCGACTTCATTTTGTTTTTCCGCTGTGAGTTGCTCGTTTTTGCTCACAAGCTCAAGTCGCTGCTGTTCCATTACATGTAATCGATTTTCGAATTCCTTTCTTCTTTCCACAGCTTCGTTCGACGCTTTCACATGATCACTAGACAGCTGGTTAAATTTGTCAAGCAATTCTTTATACTTCTTTTCTATTTCGTACAATCTTTCGTTTTCTTTAAGCAGAATTTGATATTTGACATCGCTTAGGCGCGACGCTTCTTCAATTTGGCGCTTGTGTTTAGCGCCAGCTTCCTTTAATTTCGAGATCTCTTGTTTCAAGCGAAGGCACTCTTTCTCAACGTCTTCCATTTTCACATTTTGCGTAATAGCTTGACGTAACTCAACCTCAGTCTTCTTCAAGCTAGCGTTCTGCGAAGACAGTTCAGTGAGTTCATCTTTTAGCACTGGTATTTTCTGCGCTTCTTCCAATAGTTTCTCATTTTCTTTTACAAGTACTTCAATCTTTTGATTTTCCATCAGTAAGTGATTATTTTCCTGCACCAACTTTTCGATTTTCATATTTTCATCGCGCAATTGTCGATTTTCGTCTGAAATGTTATTTAATCGTTTATTTTCTTCGCTTAATTTTTTACAATCATTTACTAAAATAGGTATTTGTTTATTTTCTTTCAACAACTCTTCGTTTCTTTTAACAAGAACTTCCATCTGTTTATTTTCTTCCGTAAGTTTTGTGCATTGTTTTTTAAATACTTTCAACTTGATGTTTTCTTCAGCCAACTTGATTTCGTTCGATGTCAACCCAGCGTTCATATTGGTTAGGTTTTTACATTTTTCTTCGAGTAGGGGCACTTTATCGCATTCCTTCTTCAATCTTTTACACTCCGCAACAGTGTTATTGTGTTGTTCCAAGAGAGCTTTGTGCTCAATTTCTACAGAAACCAATCCCTCATTTCTCTTCTGTAGATTGACGTATTCTTTCTTTACAGCAAGCAATTGCTCGTTTTCGTTAGTAATTTCTTTCAAGTTGCTCTCCAGCAAACAGTTTCGCCTATTTGAACAAAAATTTGTGTAGTGCTTTAATTTTTTTTTATAATACACATCTAGTTCGTTTAAACCAAACCTTACTTTTTTACTTCAGCAACTTGTAGTTTTTCTTTTTCGACTTGTCCCTGCAACTCGTTTATTCTAAAGAACAATAATATCTCACAAAAATTGTCACCATTTAAAAACGCTGGTTGTCCAGTCAGAACAATTCTAGGAAAGACGTGCTATTACAGAAATTTTAGTATACATACTTGTCTTGTTTAGTCTTGAGTTCTGCATACTGTTGCTGTATTTCCACTGAAAGAAACGAGACATAATTTAAAATAACTGAAGAACCGACCTAGCACCCATCCCAAAAAATGAACACAATAAACATCTTCTACCATGTATTTTTTTCTCGCTGGCTTCAAATTTCTCAAGTTGTTTTTCTAACGTTTTACATTTCTCTTCAGTACTGCTGATCTAAAATAGATTTATTACGTTATTGACCCGACAAAAAGAGAAAAAAATTACTTCAACCGACGGTATTTAGAATGTTTTTATAGGATATTTTTTACAATTTTTTTTTCTGTTCTCCATACATTTTAAAACCTACAAGCTTTATTCAATTTTCAACTACTCCAGATCAAATTATTTCTCAAAAGAGCTGGACTAGAGTTTAGATTTGCCAAAACTTTTCATGGAAGACATAAATCTTCAGCAAAATGGTGGAAATTCTTTATTGTTGAGTTTTTACAGAACGTATATACCTTGGCATTCAATCCTTCATTTCGTAAAGTATGTTCATCAACTTGTTTTAACAAAGCACTTATTTGGTCCATGTATTGGTTGCTCTGCTTCTTGTAACTAAAAAAATTCAAATTTTATCTTTTTTGTCTCTTTTAAAGACTTACAATAAAAAAATTGTAACAAACTCTAACCTTTCGTTAGTTGCTTCGGTTTTTGACTTCAAACTTGTCAACTCTGTTTTGCATGATTCCAACTCACCCTACAGCGAAATTTACCTGTTATACATAGCAAACTTTCAAACAATAAAGGGATACAAGTCCTTGCGCAAAGTGCTTGTTCTACAGAAATAATATTTTCTCATCACGATCAACGTTCTATTCAACGTTCTAGGTTTAACAAACAATGCAATATATTTGTTCTTTCAATGCATAACAATCGTTGCAATTGTAGTAACGCATCAAACGTAGCAAATGCTGCTTTAAAAAATATTTTACAGGTAGTGTAGTAAACTTCGTTCAGATGACGCAATTGAACAAAAAGGGACATAATTAAGCTGGTCAAATCTTTTACAATAAACAGGATCTTGGTTTTGTATATATTTATGCCCGCACGATTATCAGCCTATGCTCAACCTTCGTCGAACAGAAGTAATTTGATAAAACAATGAAGTATAATTTAAAAAACGGAACGTCGTCCTACCCTCAGGGCGTTCTATAAACGCAAAGTTTAATCGTTGTCGTGTAGTTTGGTGCAGTGCAATGGCTTCTTTGGAAGCATTGGAATGTTTGCGAGAACGAAATGTTCAAGAAGTTCATTAGACGCAATAGTTATCTGAGAAAAATTCTGCATGGCGTATTAATGTCTAATTTATTAGCAATCAACCAGCGGGATCTAGCGCGAAGACGCGTAGATGAAAAAAGTTAGTTTTAACATTAGTGGGTAACACTTTTGGAATGTTTTATTAGGAAACAATGTCGGGTGTCGTAACTTGCTTGATCCAACAAAGTAAACAATAAAACAGCAGTAAAAACGCGGAGAAGAAACATCCAGAAAGATATTAGCATTAGGTCTATTAGTCACCTGCTTTCTCAACACTCGTAGCGCATGGCCCAAGTAGCTTTGTCAAGACATTCAAGACATTTTGTCAAATTTTTTGCATTCTATGTCATTTCCAATTTTTTGTTGACTAGTGGGCACTCCACGGAAAATAAAAGTTAATAAACAAAATTAAAAAAATATATATACAAGTACGCAAAGACGGCCACAAACCTCGAGCTCATGTTTAATTTTACTGATTTGTTTTGTTTCATAACCCATGTTTACTATCGTGGCTTCTTGCACGTTAATTGTGTTCTGAAGTTTTTTGTTCTGCTCCTTTAGGTTGGAGATTTCAGTGTCCAATTGCAATGTATCTGCCAAACTTTCCTGCTGCTCTAAAAATACAAAATAGGATTTTCTTAAGATATTTCTTTTTTTAATTTCTAACGACGACAACGGGACGACGACGACAACAATAAAAATGATGACAACGACAACGAAGACGGCAGCAACAACAACGACGGACGACAACGACGGTACGGACGACAACAACAATGAAAATTGAAAATGAAAATAACAACAGCAACAACGACAACAACAACGATGAAAAAAACAACAACAACAACAACACATACCTCCTTGTTTGGATAGTTGTTTTTCTAATTTTACAATTTTCTCCTGCATGTGAGCCAGTTGATCTGTATAATCATCTTTCTTCTACAACACACACAAAAAGGGAACCATCATTGTGCGTGCACATTGTAAACCAACTACGTGACAAGTTTTTAATCAGTCGTAACTAACCTTTTGCATTTGAACGTTAATTTCTTCCATGTTTTCTTTTGTACGAACCAGCTCCCCTTTTAAATCAGAATTTTGTTGTTCGAGTTTGTTTACTTTCAACGTTAAAGATGTCGTTTTAGCAGCTTCCTCTTCATAGTGATTTTGCTAAAAAATGCAGTTTATTAGTAATGATCAGTTGTTCGCATTTTTTGCACAAAATAATTGGAGCATATAGGTCTGTATGTTTAATGAATCATGTAAAAATATCAGCACAACATTTACATAGAAAAATAAATAACCTTTTCTTGAATTTTTAATTCCATTTCACTGCATAAATCAACAGTATCCTGCAATTGCTTCACAGTCGTGCTGGACTTCTTAATCTCATTTACATGACTAAAATAGAAAGAAAATTACAGGTAACAAAAAATTTCATACAAACAACATCAAACCTATCCTCTTAAACCAACACAATACATATAAAGATTTTAATATTTTATCTAAACAAAAATATTGTTAAACATGTATGTAAAAACACCGAAATGCTGATCTATACAGGCATACCCATTTATACCTAAAAGTAAGACAGGAAAGATAAAACTGCTTCAAACACAACAGCTCGAAACATTGCTACATACAATAGAAACGGCTTAAAATGAAAGAATTGAATATACAAATCAAGACTCTTATTTTTCTAGTAGTACGCTAGAAACAAAATAAGGAATAAGCAAATGATACATTTAAGGGAAAGTTGGCCTAATTAGTGTTTTTTTTATTTGCTTGTTTTTTGACTATGTTTACAAAAAGATTTACACAAGAGCTACATATAAATCATTTTTTTGTCTATCATATAAAGACTTAGAAACAGAATTTTTTTAAATATTTTTCCTAGTCTTTAGAGTGTTTTGATATGGTTTGTTAAACATCTCAGATTGACAAGTTATGGAAAACATGTGGTCTTTATAAAGAATTTCTATACAAACATAAACCATACTCAGCTATTTCCTTGTCCTTGGATCTAACCTCCAGCTGCAAAAATTCAATTTCTTCTCTTAATTTCGTTATAGTGTCTTCCAAGCCTGATACTTTTTGTGAAAGTAATTCTTGATCTTTAACTGAAATAAACGACAATTATTCTTGTAACATGTTTACCAGTACAGAACAAAATTTAAACTGACACCTTGATTACATACCTAATTTTTTGTTATTCTCCAATATTTCCATTTTTTCAGATTCAACATCGAATGCTAACTGTTCATCGAAATGCTTTCTTTGTAAAAACATTTCTGAATGTCGGACCTTTTGCTTCAATTTTGAGTTTTCAACCTAAAAACATATTGAAATGGTACCCAAGTTTATGCTTCATTAAATCTTAATTACACCAACCTTTTTTGTAACTTTGTTTTATAGTACTTTTTAGATTTTTTTTAAAACCACACACACAAAAACATTAAAATGACAGAGGTAGTAACATACAAATGATATCATGTGAAATCTTTTTTGAACAAGAGACAGTATACACCTTCAAAATAATCATCTTAAAAAAGATAAACTAGTAAACTTTTTTGGAATATCAATTTGAAGGAATTTGTTTTGGTATGCGATCTATCACAGCAGGATTAGTCATTCTTGCATAAATTGTTTACCCATTACAAAAAATGATGCACATTTTAGAATCTTACCATAACTCTTCGATAAAGAGCTTGTGGCGATGAAGCAAAAGCAGCCAAGGGCGATGTATTATCTGCAGAAGAATTTAATGAGGAACATGACCTCCCTAGCGGTGACTCTAAGTAATTTAAAGCTGTTGGTTTTGAAGGAGAAACAATTGCAGATGAATAAGGTGATAATACTTCAGCTGACTCTTCAGAAACTAAAAATATGAACATTTCAGAAAATGTATACAACATTGCAGTCAAAAATCAAAATCCTAGGAAAATAAAAATATATATAATAAAATTCTAAAAAATAAGAGTCAGTTTAAAACACTAATAACCAAATGTAATTAGAATTAGAAGCATCGGTTAGGTTTGAAGGTTGTAGAAAAATAAATCTGTGAGTGTAAATTCTGTGTATAACAAAAATGCTGTATTGTAATGTATTAAAATCAGAGAAGTCTTACCACTCTTTCTCAGCATTTTACTCATAATATCAGCCAAATTCAACTTTTCACTATTGTCACAAACCATTTTAGTCATTGACATAATATTAGTCTGTATATGTTCAGGTAATGATTGTATTCTTGCAATAGACTCTTTGTTGTTTGCACTTGTTAACGTTAACTCAAGAAGGAAACACAGCAACTAAAAAATGCATAAAATACAAAAGAAAAATGGCTGTGTATTCGTTTCCCTACAACTGTAGGTACACTTTAATGGAAGATATTTGGTAAATTGGAGGTTCATACATTGTAAATTTCACATTATTTATTTTCGTGAAACTAGGCTTTTTAGCAAATTCATAGGATTAACTTCTGCTGAATTAATTATAGGACATGCTTTTTAAATTATTCCAAAAGGTTCTCATCATACTACCTTTTTAAAGCTAGATGTTTTTATGCACAATGTATAATCGTATGCACAGAAAACAAACATGGTAAAAATTCAAAATGGTTCTCTTTAAAACAAATTTTGCTAAGTTGGTTTGGGTTTATTTCGCAGCTTAGGAGGAAGGTAATGGTAAAAAAATAAAAAATGTAACTCTTAGATCATGCTGTATAGCTTAGGGATTCTAAGTCCATATAAAAAAATAATTGTCCGAAAACTTTTGTTAAATGTTTTATAAAATTTATTGTTACAGCTAAAATAATGTTTATTGTATGTTACTAAAAAATTCTAACCTTCCCAATTTCAATTTCATTACCAAGTAAAATCTCTTCTTCACTAACAACATCATGATTAAACAAATCTAAAAACAAAATGTGACAAAATTATTCAGAGCAATATCTACAATACAGAGAAATAGAATAACATATTTACTTGAAAGAGCAATAAATTGTAGAAAATATTTAATAAGTGCACCCACTCACTCATCCACTCATAAATTGACATATATTCATGTGATGTAAAAAATTAACAATGGTACCTTTCACATACTGACAAATATAAATGATGTTTCTCTCATCTGTTCCTATCGAAAATTGCAAATCTGGATCACTAGCAAAATAAATATAAAGTTTATGTGTCAATTTATCAAAACATACCCACATATATAAAAATTTGTAAGTATTTTATAAAGTAAAACACATACATCATTTTTATAACTTTTAGCAAAATAGTAGAGTTCTCTTTCAATTCTGAAAGTCTTGAGATTGCTGCATCTTTGATCATTACATTGATCTAAAGCAAAACAATTATAACATGAAAAAAGTGCCAACCAAGCTTTTGAAGAGATTATAGGGTATTATGAAATTGAAACTGTTGAATATTAAGTAACATAACATGAATACTGACTACATCAGCATAAGGTTGTACCAAAGCAGATATTTAAGATCTCATCATCAATCAGCAACAAGTTTTGTAAAATTAGCTGATGATAATTTTTGCTAAGTTAACTTTTTGTTTGTTTCACCACACAAACCCCAACCATAGGCAGATATGTAAAATGGTAGAGTGTGTTCACTGTTTGCAAAAAATTAAAGATTTTATGTTAAAAATTGTTTCTGCAATAACACTTGAAAACAAGCAAAAATCCACATCATTATCATCACCACTATTTTGAAGGTTGCTTACTGGACTTTTATTTCAGAAGTGTCACAAATTCACAAAACTCTGAAAACCACTTTCCTCAAAAGTATTGTACACATAAATAGAAATAAACAAAGACCTACCCATTTTATCAATGATTCTTTTTTATTTGCATCCATTATCTTCTGATACACACATACATATAATAATATATATTTTTACCTTTAATTAAAAACATGTAGTATTGAACAGTTTACAGTTTGTACCAAATGTTGCTTCCAAGTAATCAACTGAATTTGTTTGCAGCACACAATTCTGGTAAACACCTTTTGAGCCCTGCTTACTGTCAGGAAATATGTGCATGATTTGAGCAATGTTTCCAATTCACCCCTTTAAAATAAAAGGGATGTAACTCCAATTTTTCAAAAAACAATTTTTTCCCCTTTTTTGAAAGAACAAGGGCTGATCCAAGTTAATTTGGCATCGGTACACCTATTTTGGGGACATCTAATTTGGACGCCCAACTTAGAAACAGATAATTTAAAATGCTTCAGAATTGCATTATCTCTTATTTTCTGGATATTTTATATCTCGTATTATATTTTTTTATATCTTCAAGCACAGAGAAGACATTTTTTCATAAAGAAACTATATGTTCTATACTAAAAAAGAAAACGATATGCTAAAGCCATGTATTTTTGTTACCCTTAAAGTTTTTTATCTGCGGCGCTATTGACGCCCAAAATAAATTTCTGGATCAGCCCCTGAAGAAGGATTGTATTTTCTCTTTTCCCTTTTTCCCTAATTCAAAAGAATGCATTACAGTAAAGAAAAACACATAGAAGGGGTTATCTCCTTTGGTGACAAAAACGAGATAGTAAAACACACCTTTATAACAATTAAGTAGAAAAGGCGTAACTCTATAATTTCGAGATAAATTATCAGATTGCAATAACCCAAAGTTTTGTGGATTGCAATTTAATTTGATAAAATATTGTCATCGCACTATTTTATATTTAAAAGAAGAGTATGATTAAATAATTGATCAAAAATATACACATAAAAAATGTTAAAAGATATATTAGTAGTAAAACAAGAATTAACATAAAATACCATATATCAACAAGGCAATTTTGTTAGATACATTTTTTAATTCATCTCAAATCACCACTTAGTTTGTGTAATGTATGATAACTACAGAAATATGAAAATTATAGATGGATTCCCTAGCGTGACGTTATTTGTTTACTTTTTAGCAGTAAGGTCTTTGGATCTGGCATTTGCATGGTAGAAAAAAAGATGTTAGGATTTGGTAAAGAGAGGTCTTTCCCTGTGGATTTCTTCTCACGAAAACATCGCAGAGGCTACATATAAACTATTATCAAGTATATATACACTGATTCCTTCTAATTAATTTGAATTTATCTAGTTTTCTAAGAATGGCTTTGTGTGACGAAATAGATTGATAATTACTTTGCTTCACCTAGCACCCGCATCTTTTTCCAGCCACGTTAATGCTAATCCAAAAGAGCTTACTGCTGAAAATGTAAACAACGAGATACATCTATTGTGGCTTACTAGTAAAGTATCTGCATATAAAATTAAAAAAAGGGCAATCACCATCATTATCGAACACAAAAAATAGTTGAATAGAACATGGTGTAGGAAGAGATGCAGAGTTTCCTACACTGAAGACAAACAGAGAGACTGTCTGGTCTTCATGAATTTTTTCTATGCACAGCAGGCATGACAAAAATTGATATCATTTTTTAGGGCAGGCCATGAGGTGGGCCATATGGCTAGGCCATTAACAATAGGCCATGTTTTCCTGGAACCCTTGCATAGCCAGCTAGCTGTTCAGAAGCATATCATAACGTGCTACTTTTCTGACAAAACGTGTCGGAAAGAAATAAAAAAAGAAGAAATAAAACAAAAAAAGAGGACAAGTTTTACTTTTGTCATTTCAGCTCAGCAATGAAATGATTGCAATCCATAAGACTATTTCTATTTTTCCTATCAGGCATTTGTTTACGTTTGACCTCCTCTAAATGGCGCCAATAGAAAAATCAATAAATCAAAACATAAAGCGCCGAAAGATGCGCCTGATAAAGGCAGGGTGGTTTTTAAAATTTGCATACCGTATTTTCTCCAGTGCCTTTTTTAAACGCCCTTGTCTAGTAAACGCACCCCCTCCAAAAGTAAAAAGATTATATAAAGGCCCTTTTCTTTTAGACATCCCTTTTTATTAAACGCCCTCTCTAGTGTGATGAAAGGGGGCGTTTATTGGAACACCCCTTTGAGCCAGCCTCGTCTCCCCCCGTCCGAGATTGTCAGAAAGAGAAAAGGAGCCCCTGCTGAGAACGGGACCAACTGATTCGGACGTTAAAGATGCCAATATTAAAGAGAATTTAATTAAAGAACCTTGTAAATATTGATGATAAATATCTCATATACCAAAAAAACATTTTTTGTAAATAAACGTCCCTCTTCTAACGCCCTCTCCAATAAACACCCTCTTTAAAATCCTTAAAAAAGTTATAAACGCCCAGTGGGTTTTATTGGAGAAAATATGGTACATCGTGTGTGTGTGCGCTGAATAAACCATTTGTATTCATTACCCGAAAAAAATTACGATTTGTTCCTCCGATATGCAGAATGCCAAATTCAAATTAGAGTCATTCTTCACCTATGGGAAGAGGGAAGAAGAAGGGTCGACCAACTATTTTCCTGTGATAAATTCTATTCCATAATGAAGTAATAATTGACAAAATTTTGCGAGTTTAGTTTATCTTAAATTATTTCAACACGTACTTGTAGTGCATGAAAGAACTTCTGATGTTTTACTAGTGTTCTTTTTTTTTTTTTTTTTTTCCACTCTTAGGCAAAAACTTAATTTTTTGTAGAGAAAGATATTTTAAAAGGTTTGGATTTATGGAAAGTCTATATTTTGATGAAACTCAAATTTATGTACACAAACAAAAATGCTTCATAGGATTTTTCGTTCACACTGAATGTTATAAAGAAAATGTTGCATTCAGGAGTTATACGTAAATTTAGAGGTATCCATAATCCGTTTTATCCTTATTACAAACGCTGCAAATCATGAAAAGTTAACTGTGTATTCTTTACCAATTGCGAATGTTCATGCATCGTTATTTTAAGACTAAGTAAGCTCAAAAATACAATTTTTACAGTATCTTACACCTTGATTTTTAGGTTCAGGGAATTTTTGCGTATTGTGATCAGCTGAAAATGTCCAGAGATTTAAAAAAAATTACTGTCTACGTAATAGCTTTCCTTGATATCTCTTTCACCAGGTTATGTACCAGGTTGAGCTATCACCGTTTGTATTTAAAGGATCCCAATATTCAAATGTGAGTACATACGGAATAGAAGTAAGGATACTCTGTTGCAGGAGGAAAGAATTTTGTCCTGTTTTAACATGCTTTTTTTTTCACTTACCCAGGAAGAGCCATAAAAAATGTTTCAAACAAACTGTAACCCCGGACAGCTTTAGAGTTTTCAAGCCATAAGAATCTTTCACATCAAGATTTTGGTGCAAGTAGAACAGGAGACAAAATAACATTAAGCTTTTTTTCGTACCAGTACAGTATGAAATAAATTATATACTCTCGATCTAATTAAAAAAAAAAAATTCATAAATAAACTCGAAAATATTTACAGATGCCACAACAAATATGATATATATATATCGCCCAAGTCATAGGATTTTTGTTTTAAAATGTGATTCTGCAACAAATATGAACTTCGCTCGAATAGTAAGGACAGTGTGAAGGTTTTCACTCTTTTCACAGGTTTCAAGGAACAGGCATATATTAAATTTTAATATATAAAACATTTAATAATTGCGGGACAATGTCAAAATGTTGTACAAAATTAGTTCACGTGAGTGTACCCAATCGACCACACCTCATACATTACACAGGGTATGGCCTAATAATCCGTTATAATCTTCGCTTTATCGTTTAGATCGTTAGGAGTTACATCAAAGTCTTCTTCTAACGGCATTGTTGACATGTCTTTGTAATACATAACGTGATTTTTACCAACGTGACGTCGTTTCAAGTAGAAAACGAGAAACAAGAGAATAATCAAGGCAATGATGACGGAGATGACGATTGCAGTGATAGTACCTGTGCTCATATTGGATGATAGATCTACAGAAACATAAAAAAAAAATGTGAAAAGTTGTGCTACAATGTATGAAACAGTCAGTAATGAACTGTTAAAAACAACTGTATCGCACCTGCTGTTCTTGGGGCGTGTTCTTGTGGGTTAACCACTGGAACTTTTGTTGTACTTGCAGTTGTATAGAGTTTACTTGATTTCTTTGAAGTCTAAAATTAAGTATAGATTATGCTCGTATTTACAACATCATAACGATTTATGCTGTAGAATGCTAAAATTACGTATCAAAATTTTACTTTTTGTGTTTGAGTAGATTTTGACTTTGTCACTTTCTTGTAAGTTGACTGTATAGTCACGGTGGTTAGAACCTTCTTAGTAGCAGTAGATTTGGGTCCTCTAGTTACAGGAATTCCTTTACACTTCTTCTTTGATTTGTCAAGCGTCATATTTCGTGGACATTTGCAAACAACTGTACGGCGACCGAAATGATTTGCAAGCAAACATAGGTGACTACAGCCATAATTATTTGCACCACAAGGATTGGGCTCTAGAGAATTAAGAATTATCCTGCTTATTTTATTTTGGGATAAAGTCTGGTGCAAGAGTTTTGTGATATGCTATGCCTACTACAAATTCATACCACCTAAAACAAAAAGACCCACCTTTCATTTGCTTCATGGGGTGCCACACCTTCACGTCCATGGGCGCATACAGTTCTAACTGAACAGGGGTAATGGTTGTGTTAAACTTCGACATTCTGACAACACCATCTAGCTTCCAATCAGTCCAATATAACATGTCTTCAAAAGCATCAAGTGCAAAGGGATGCGAAAATCCTAGAAAAAAATTAAGCTCAAAATAGTGCTTTTGAGGTTTATCTCACACTACATAACATTGGGGACAAGAATAAGGTTGAAAGCATTTTTCTTTTCTTTTACTGACCTCCTTCTCGCAGCAAAACTCTGTTTTCACCATTAAAGTCTGTTGATTCAATTCGTTTCAGTTTTGCATCGATCCAGTATATTCTTTTCTGTGCCAAGTCAATAGACAAACCATTAGGCCATACTATATTTACTGTAACGATCTTAACACGAGTTTCTTCAGCTCCATCCATCGAAATCTTCTCAATTGCAGCTGATTCTCCCCAGTCGGTCCAATACAAGAATCTAGCAAAAAGTGTGCAAGGGAATTGTAATAAAACACATTTCACGCAGCTGGTATTTACTTTTTTATTAATATTTACCCACTGTATTATATTATGACAATTTTTAAAATTATTACATACCCCTCATGTGGGTTTAAAGCAATGGCTCTTGGTTCAGCTAATCCAACTTTTACAAGATCAGCATTATGATGACCGTAAAGATCAGAAACCTCTATAGTTTTATAACCTGTGTCTGTCCAGTAAAGTTTTCCACCAATCCAATCAAAAGCTAACCCATCAGGCGTGTGAACATGGTCAACGATTGTTTCAATTGAATCATGTTTGTCGATCACCGACCGTTGAATTTTTTTTAATTTTATATCGCTCCAATAGATGTGTTTGTTGTTGATATCAAAGTCAAAGCTAACTACCCCACTCTGGTTCGAAACTTCAACCGTGTACTCTCTAACATTAGGGAGCATCTTTCTGATGTCGTGACGATTAGCAAAATACACCCAACTGCTTACACCTAGAAGTTTAGCATAGGATTTTTAATTTTAGTAAAATATTGTGCATTGCGATGCATACAAACTGTGACGGCGCTGAGAAGCAATTTTTAAAAGAATAACAAATAAAACATCACGCACCCAAAGCTTTACACGATTTCATATCTGGTCCTAACACATAGCCACTGGCGCAAGCGCACTTAAAATGACCTTTTGTGTTTGTGCATGAGTGGTGACAGGAACCGTAAATTTTGCATTCGTTAACGTCATTACAAGTTTTTCTATCAGCAGCTAGCTCGTAGCCTATAATTCAAGAGAAAGATAAAAATATTAGCTGTTACAAGCGCTAGTCATGTATAGCTGCACAGCACTGACATGTAAATGACAACATTTAAATTTAGTCAATTACCTTTCTTGCAGGAACATTTGTATCCTATTTTGAGGTCAGTACAAGTATGCATGCAGTGAGCATTGTTGCTTAAACATTCGTTGATGAAACAGTTAGCGGGTTCGTCTTCCCAATGTGGACAATCCCTTTTAAGGTTACAAACTTCAGATATATTTATGCAACTACCATCTGTACAGTTGAAATGATTTAAACCACAATTGATTGGTGGTTTTCCTAAAAAAACGAAATATTGTTTAGCATTTGTCAGGTTAAATTCTTTGACTATTTAATTTTTTAGTGCTAAAAGACTTGTTTCAGTGTAAATTTTTTATATCTAAACTGAGAGAAAAAACTTACAACAATTACGAGAAAGGTCTATATTAAGCCTTACCACAATTTTCTTCGTCTGATCCATCATCACAATCTTTGAAACCATTACATTTGTGACTGGAAAAAATACATTGACGTCCATTTTTGCAACTGGCTTTTGTTGAATGACAATGTATCTGATCTGAAAATACATGCAAGGAAGATATGAATATAATATGAATAGTAAAATTCTCTTCATGATTGTCCAATGAATTACAGTGTATATATTACGTGTTTATAAACTGGCTTACCACAAGCTTGTTCGTCACTTCCATCTGAACAATCATTTTCTCCATCGCATTTCCATTCCTTCTTGATGCAATCTCCATTCTGGCACTGCCAAAACTTAGCCGCACAAACCTTTACCGGCTTATTGGTTGTTATCAACGAACAGTTCCTTTCGTCAGCACCGTTATGGCAGTCGTTCGCACCGTCACATCTCCACTTGTTTGGTATACAATGATTGGTAGTGCAGCGAAATTCACTGGGATCACATTCCGAAACGACTAAGGCAATAAAAAGGTATGAAAAGTGTACAATAGTGTTAACTACAATCAAAATAAGCAGGTGACTGATCTTCTTCAACTTACGTTTTTTGCAATTTTCTTCGTCCGATCCATCTTGACAATCTTTCTCTCCGTCACAAGCCCAGAGTTTAAAAATGCAGGCGCCGTTACCACACTTAAACTCGCTACTTTTACACGTCGATATGACGTCTGAAAAACAACAACACAAAATCAGTCGAATTCCATGTGAAAAAATCAGTTGCAAAAGCTCACGTTAGGCGCTGAATGCGAAGTTAATAACACTCTAGGATACCTCCACAAGATTCTTCGTCTGAATTATCACCACAGTCATCATGGCCGTCACATTTCCACTTTTTTTGAACACATCTTGAGTTATTACAGTGAAAGGAATCTGGTCTGCAGGTTGGTTTTGCTATAAACACAGGTAAATAACTGCTATTTTACAGTAACGCAACAACCTCGACCCCAGTGATTATTAGATGTTTTTATTAAAGCAAAACTCAAGCCATTAGCATTTTTCGTCCTAATATCAAAATATAAGAAAATGTCTGTTCTTTTTGCTAGTTAACCCGAACATGTTGTTTCAATTATCAATTTTAAAATCCTATTTGCACCTATATAATTTTAATATAACTATTTTATCAGAAGATGCTTCTGTAAAAATATACATACGGCAATTATTTTCGTCCGAACCGTCCGAGCAATCCACCTCACTATCACACGCCCATTTCTTCGGTATGCATTTTTTATTCTTGCATGTAAACTCATTCGGCTTGCAGGTAGCGAGATGGCAATTGACTTCGTCACTTCCGTCACCACAATCGTCATCGCCATCACATTTCCACTTGTCAGGAATGCACTTTTGAGAAGAGCATTTAAACTTATCTTCTTCGCAGAAAAATGAAGTTTCCGATACTGTTTTAGCCGTGACTGAAAAAAATGTTTATTGTTTGATTTATTCGAACATTTCGCTTATTCAAACAATTTTTAAGTCCCAAGGCTACATTATGTAGGTTAATTCGGCCTTTTGCGTATCAATTCTGGGAAAATAAAAAAACGTTTTATTTTTATTTATTTTTATTGCATCAATGGTGGCAAAATTACTTTTAATTTATCGATTAAATTGGCAAGGAATTTGGAGGCCTTGCCCATCTCCAAGCAAACAACGTTAAAATATTTTTATAAAAGTTTCAGCGAGCGTTTAGGAGGAAGCTGCTACAAATGATACGCTTCTCGACTGCCTTAAGTGTAATATTTATGATATTTTATGGGTTAGAAGGTATCAATGGCAAATTTATTTTAGATGTTAGTTTTTTCGGGTTTAAATATTTTATCTAGACAAATTTTTTTTAACACGAGCATTTGCTTGTACTGTGTGAACAATTTTAAACAACCTTATGTCAAGGGTTGCCTTTCCTCTTTCTGATATGGAAACAGCGAGAGGTACAATACAAACACATACATAAAAACTTATAGTTACCTTACCTTGAGTGAAAAATAATGACAACACCAAAACAAACATAGCCAACAAATTTCCCGCCAAAATCTTCATAGTAACGCAAACCAATTTGTACGACGATTTTCTTTTTTATTTTATTCCTGCAAATCACAATGGCAAACTAAAATCCTTAGTCACAAAAAAGCGTCCGTATTAAGTACTACTTCATTCATTTATAAAGTTAGGAGAAATTCATTGAGGATACACTCAATGAAAAATGTTGAGAAATACTATTTGTGAGGTGCTTAACAACAAAATAACTAAACTGAATGGAGACGCGCAGCTTGTAAGAATTGATGAATAGTATTACATTAGAATCGAGTGCAAACCTTAATAATTCATAACACTTTTCTGTGTTGAATGCTTGTTAACAGCGATAAAATCTCTACTATAATTTACGCTCTGTTGACTTAATATTTCCATGGTTCCTCATTAAAACAGGTCTCTATTCGGCACCATTGTCATTACGTTATAAAGTCCAACGACGCTTCGTTAATTTAAAGTTAGTTTATTTGTTTTTTTTTTACAAATTTGACGCGACGTACAATTAAGAGTGCTGTTACATATAAAACAATCCTGATGTAAAAAAAAATTAATTTAGCCGCAATTTGTTATTTAATTTCTTTCGCGCTTGCTAACATCTTTTTCTATCTTCCTAAATGCTTCACTTTAAAATCCGAACACTGACTTCACATCTTCTGACGTATAGTTTTAACTTTTTTTGCATATAAAAATTTATTACAGTATAACAATAACCTTACGCCGCGTTACGCAAGCACGCTGTTCTACGCACGGTAATTACATACGTATTCCAAACGACACAAAACTGCTGGCCGTACTTTAGCCAAAGCAGTTAAACTAAAATGAACAATAACTGTTGGCTAGTTTAGTAAATAAATACCAGTACGCTCTTTCCTTGGACAGCTTTTGTCGCAAGCCTTAGTTTTATATCGTCCACACCCAACAAAAATGGCTGCCTACTCCTTCAGTTCATTGAAACAAATGGCTGTGTAATAATTTCCATTCATAAATTTTACGGAGACGTACTGTCATAAATTATGAATTTGGTCGTTTCTCAAGAGACATGTGTTTTTGTTTTTACTCAATGGGGAAACGGACGATACGTACATCTGCTGAAATGTACATGACGCATCACTTTAAAGAATTCTTATTGGTCTAAATTATTTCTAGTATAGATTGGCTAAAAGGAGTGTTAAGTTAGACTTTGGACTTTCATGATGAGTTCTCCTTCACAGGGACCATTTTACTAAATAGTTTATATAAAACAGGAGATATTTGCACTTCATACCTGAAATGCTGGACGAAATATTGTCATGTGAATATTTGTACTATTTTTTACCACTAAAAAAATAAATTAAAGCGAAACTTTCTAGAAAAGGAATATTTTTTACATATAACGAAATTCTTAGCGTTATTACATCAGTCTTTTCTTGTTTTTAATAATTTATATATTTCTAATATTTCTTTCAAGTAAAAAATTCAACCGCACCGCTAAATTTATTTATCGCTTATGGAACTTCTCACGTAATACAGTGTTACAATTTCATTGGCTTTTTGTAGGAATCTTGTTTACTGATAAAACCATGATTTTAACTTTACCGAGACTGGAAATAGCTGCTGTCGTAGTTTTAGTATGATAAGGGATGTTCGTTTATTTTTAGAACGTTGGGCGAAGGGCGGTCGCTAGACTTAACCTTTAAAATATTAAATAATATAAAAATTAAGAATAAAAATTTATTAGGTTCGTGCGAACGACTTAACATCAATACACACGGAATAACACAGCTTCTGACTTGATATTTTCCTGACGTCAATCGTCCACGTTAATTTTCGGTTAGTGTAGAGGGACACCAAAAAGTGGTAAAAGCTTGACCGTGAAAATTAACAGCGTTAAAGTGGCAGTGTTAATATAGGGGCGTCGTTTAAACAAAATATTAGATCCCCATAAAATAAAAGCTTCTGTCAAAATACAAAAGACGTTTCAAGCTGAATACTCAGGCCCTGGGATCGAGGTTGGGTATCATTAGGCTTCTTGACGAAATAATATATTAAGATTCTTAAATTTCCAAGTAAAAACATTTCACGCAGCACCCACGAACTTTATTCAAATCGTTAAATAACTTATCAACTATTTTTGTTTTCTTTTTTTGTGTTGTTTCTCTTTCCTTTTTTTAATTCTTTAATCTCGTTACGTATTTGATAAGATTAAATCTGTCATGGTTTTTAATCATAACAAAACCAAAGAGGAGAGGGAAAAAAACCATAAAAAATATTTTTTAGTATTTTAATTAATGGAACAAATAAATCTGCAAGTGAGAGACTTAAAAAATTCGTGCTAATTTATTTTGGAAACAACGACGCTTCACCCTTCACCCAAGAATTAATGGTAAATGTATAATCAATAAAAAACAAATAAAAACATAAGAAAAATAAAACATGATCAGAAAGTTTAGTAAATAAACAAAGAAAAGAAATTGTTTATTAATTATGTTGAAAATTAGTCAAACTTTTATTTCAAAATAAATATTTTATGTATCTGACTTTGACGTCATAAAATAAAATGTGGATTGCAGATAACATATTTACTAAAAAGACGTTGCATACTAATGGAAAGTGTGAAGAAGTACCACATCATATTGCAACATACTGGCCCTTTTGCCGGCCTTAAAGCTAAACTTTTGTTGACGACAGTTTCTACCTGATTCTATTATTCGTCTTATACTAGGTCAAGTGTGTCACTGTGTCTACTGTGACAAGCAAATGAGATACGTTTATTTTTCTTTGGTGGAGCCGAAAAAGTTCTTATTTGATAACTTTTATAACGTTACGGCACATAACGTCTATGCATTAGACTGACGTCAATAGATTTTTAAAATTAGCGAAGCCATTGCATTGCACTTTTATATTTAAGCCTTATATTTTAGAAACGGCTTGGAAATAACTGACGTCATCTCCCAATCTCGATCCAAGGACCTGTTATCTAATTTCACATATCGGATTATCAATTAGCACCGCGCCGATGAGAGGCAAAAAGCCCTGGGAACGAGGTTGTCATCTTTCTACATGGATAACTAGAGGCCATTTGGGACCAAGTTGGGGTAAGTTTCACAAAGCTGGGCATTGATGACGCGTCATGAAAATATCTTTAAACCCTAAAATCTCTTTAACCGTTTGTCAAAAGGACACGACCCTGTACATTCTCTTGATCAGTGTTTCCAGTTAAGGTGGCAGTAACCCTTTTTTAGCTGTGCAAATAGCTGAATTATTTATTCAGTGTTTTAGTTATACCATTGTTTTTTACTATTTGCTAGAAATAAAGGCCTTAATACATAATAAAAAAATTTTCACTTAACACTAAAATTGCTGAATCAGCAGAAATTTCTTTTTAAAAATGTATCAAAATCAAGAAAAAAATCGGCTTTACGAGCTTTAACTTTTTACAATCTCGTTAATTTTCATCATCTTCTGTTTTTAAATGAACCTCGGGTTAACTCTGATAAAACAGTGTGCGGATTTTTTTTTGTTCATTCTTATTTTTTAACAATAGCCTTTTTTTTTCAAAAGATTCTTTGTTAGCATCCCCTGCTGCATCGAACGCTGTTAAAAGAAAAATATTCCGATTAAAATAATTTCCGCACACCGTATCATGGCTGCATGATTCACCAAGCATGTCTGAAAGTTTTAAAGTAAAACGAAAATGCAATCACAATGATGAAGAATCATCGCGCTAGTAAATTGACAACAAAGAAACTACATTATTCGCGACGTTTCGGATGTTCACACACCCATTTTCAAGCAATCAAAAACGTACAATGTTCTCCTAAAGATATACAAGTTTAACAGCAACCATAGTTACATATTAAATACTAATTGTATAAATACAATGGAGCAGATCTAATTTTGTTATTCAACTGGGGACTATCCCGCATTATGAACAAACTCTCTTTAATCTCTAGCAAATACCGGTTGTTACCCCTAGAGAGTATACTAAAATCGTCAAGAGATGATGTGGTGTGACAAGCTTTAAGATGATCTTTAATTGCCGTGCAATTAGATGAGGTTGATTTCTTACCTGTTAAGGGAGACACTCCGAGGTGCTCGCTTGCCCGAACCTTAACATGACGCGACGTCTCATCTATATAAGTGGCGTTGCAGCCACTGCACTTATATTTGTAAATGACGCCTGACTTTAATTCTTTGGGCAACAGGTCTTTAAATCTGAAGAAGTTAGATAAGCGAGTGTGAGTTCTGAAAACAACAGATAGTTTACAACAATGCAAAGTAGATTTAAACCTAAAAAAGGGAGAACAACCAAAATGTTCTTCTTCTCAGCTGTGTGGATGACTTCTTTGGTTTTGCGAGATGTTGAAAAAAAAGTGTTTTATGACCTTGTCAATAAATAGTTCTGGATAACCATTTCGAATAAAGATATGTTTGATTCTAATAACCTCATGATGGAAAATTGACCAACTTGAACAAATTTTAAAACAACGATGAAGCAAAGTATAAATTAAGCCGAATTTATAGCTTTCAGGAATAAAACTATCGAAGTGCGTGTACACTCCGCTAAAAGTAGGCTTTCTATATATGGATGTAATAAACTTTCGGTCCACATCGCGAGTAATGGATATGTCAAGGAAAGATAATTTATTGCTCTTTTCCGTCTCTGATGTAAAAGAGATGTTAGGATGGCATTTATTCAAGTAATTTTGAAATTTAGGCAAGTGGTCCGGGGATGAAAACAACACAAAAATATCGTCAACGTACCTTTTAAAGTAGACGGGCTTGAATTCTGTTGGACAATTGTTCAACCAGTTTTGTTCATGATAGCACAAAAAGCATTAGCAAATGTGGGGCCTAAGGGTGAACCCATAGCCACTCCATCAATTTGTTGATAAAGTTTGTCATTAAAAATGAAATATGACTCCTTGGTAGCTAGCTCTAAAAGAGATTTAAACTCACTTCTAGTTAGACCTTGACACCTATCACATTGATCAAAGACCAGGTTGGTACATATTTCTATCGTTTCATTTAACGGAATGTTGGTAAATAAAGAGTCAATGTCAAGGCTGGCCATATAGAGACTGCCATCTTGTTGAATGATGTCTTCGGCAAAGGAGAATGAGTCATGAACTGTATATTCGTTTTTCGTGACATTAGATAACACAGGGACAAAAAACTTAGCTAAATTATAGACCGGTATACCAATAGCAGATAAGATAGGTCTAAAGGGTGGACATCCATTAATACACTTTTTATGGACCTTGCAAAGCCCATAAAGTATACCAGGTTTAGAGCCTACAGGGCGAAATTTATTGTAATTGGCTTCACTCAGCCCGCCAGATTTTAAGAGAGCCTTATAAACATTGGTAATCTTTCTCTCTTGACCAATGGTAAAATTCAAAAGCTTATCAGATGGTAGACTGAGCTTTCTAAATTTGCTACTGTCAGATAGAATTTCTTCCATTCTGTTGTTGTAGATGTCTTTGTCAACTAAAACAACAGAATTACCTTTATCGGATTTTTGTACAACGACACTGCTATTTCGGGATAAAGACAATAAGGCTTGTGATTCATAATCACTCAAGTTACTATACTCACCTTTATCGTTATAAGAACGATAAGTAGATAATGCCACATCTTTAATCCTCGTTTTGACGAAGTCAAGATCCTCATTATTAAGTAAATTGATACCCCGTATATCCCTGAAAAGAGTTTCATAATTCACGAGATAGTCACCATAATTAAGAGACTGAGGAGGTACAGAAAAATTTAAACCTTTCACAAGCAACGACTTCTCAAAATCAGTTAAGATATGTTTTGAAAAATTAAAAATAACAGTGTCAACATCATTAGTAGGTGGTTTTAATCTTTTCAAGTTCGCAATCTTCTTATCTTGAATTAATTCCTGCTTTTTAAGAATACGGTCGTTACTTCCAAGAAAAATCGAACAAACGTGTGCAAGGTCAATGACACTCAATCTTTCTTTCAAACACGAATGGAGTAAATCAAATCCATTTTCCAACACGTGGATTCGGGATGTCTTTTGATGAATTTCTTCCTTCAGGAGATTCCTTTGGCATTGTTTATAAGAGTTCGAATTTTTTAATCCTCGATTAGCTAACCGAAAATGTAAGAATTTAGGCACTAAATATACTCTCTAGGGGTAACAACCGGTATTTGCTAGAGATTAAAGAGAGTTTGTTCATAATGCGGGATAGTCCCCAGTTGAATAACAACATTAGATCTGCTCCATTGTATTTATACAATTAGTATTTAATATGTAACTATGGTTGCTGTTAAACTTGTATATATTTAGGAGAACATTGTACGTTTTTGATTGCTTGAATTTGGGTGTGTGAACATCCGAAACGTCGCGAATAATGTAGTTTCTTTGTTGAAAATGCAATCGCAAGTTAAAGCTCGTGCAGCTAGCATAATGAAGATCGTCCTAAATTTCTGCATAATGCGCCATCATCTAAATACGTCATTTCTTTCTGTACAAATTCGCAAGCATGTAGACTTAAACTACCTTATCGGTAAAAAAAAAGTCGGCAAAAAGTGACCAAATTTTGGCTAGGTGACTAAATTTTTTACCGACCAATTTTTTTACCGACATTTTTTTTGCCGACCGAAAATTTTTACCAACTTTTTTTTTACCGACTAGTAATATTTGCCGATTTTTTGAATTACTTTTTAACCTCCAATTTTTTAGTTTTTTGACTTTCCAAAGTGATTCCAGGGATTCTAATCAAATTTATACTTTGTCGTTTTATGAAGCCTCATCCGCAATATTATACGGAGTATACACCAAATAGCGGAGCTCCGCTATATTATGTCTTTGTATACACTAAGTTTGAACCAATTGAACCAATAGCTTTCTCTTAAACCCACGTGAGATAATAAAAGCAAATAATTTCTCGGTTAATGATTGGTTCAATTATTTATGACCATATTTGGTGGAGAGCTTTTTCACAGAGTTAGTGTATAATGATCCTGTAAAACCAAACCTGGTAAAGGAGAAAGAAAATTAAAGAAGTTCTTTTGAATTCCTACTGTTTAATTTAATGCTAACAATGGTATCTTTGTAATATAAACATCAAAAACAACATAATCAACAACAACAAACTGTTCATACAAATAGCAGAGAAAAATAAGTAAATATTTTAACAACGAAAAGGGTTTTCAATTCTTTCCAAGACAGCATTAGCAGATTCCACTGCTTCTGTTATACCAGCAGCTTTGAAGCCATTTAATATCATTTTATCTTGAGCACATAAGAATTCATAAAGTTTTGAAATCCATTTAGCATGCATCACCTTTAGTTCGGTTAGATTAAGCGACACTTTAATATCTGCAGGTTTTATGCTTTTCTCCAACTGCTGGGAAACTTGATGAGAAAACCATTCATTGTAACAATTGGAAATGAACGATTTTGCTGGCTTGTTCAAGGTTATATCCAGTGGTTGAAACTTATTTGTTAGGTTGTGGGGCACTATTATAACTCTGCAAGAATTCTTTCGGCAAAGTTGAAGAACAGCTTCGTTATCCTGCCCCTTGAATGTATCCATGATTATTAACGATAGTTGCTCCTTTGGATAATTCAGATTTACTTTGACTTTATCCAGGTACGGAAAAATAATATCTTCAAATAGCACCATTGATTTTTCAGTATTTGACCAATGATTGCTGGAAAATGTAACATTAAAGCCAGTTGGAAAATCAGGCATCTTTTTGTTTTGCCTTCATAGATAAGTTGAATCGGGAGAAACTTACCAGTCATGCTGATAACAAAAGTAGCTGTTATTTGTCTCTTATCATCGATGCCTTTAATTGGAACAGTTTTTGCTCCTTTTGGATTGAAAGTGTATTTTCCAGGAGACACATAAGATAAAGGAGTTTGGTCCAAATTTAATATAAGATCCTTAGGAATATCATCGTCGCTGACAACAGCGGAAATTTGTCGTTGAAATGTGAGCTTTTCTTCAAGTAAAAATTGTTCACTTGGCTCGATTTTGCCGGTCGTTCCTTTTCGTTTAGACCATGCCATTGATTTCAATACATTTCTAGCCCAGCCTTCTGTAAGTACAATATGACCACCGAATTCTTTAAGTTTTGATGGACAGTTTGCCTTGACGACTCCATTACCAATTGCTATGACCATTTTTCTTGAAATAGCACCTCCAGCCAGACGTACTCCAGTTATCACATCTCTCACTTTAAGCATAAGTTCGTCTGGTAAGAGGTTTGGCCTACCTTTTTTCTCGTGTACAGTAGATGAAACAGAGTGATTTTTGTTCTTCTGAATCTTTTTTTTCCAATTATTCACTGACGTTCGGAAGAAAGTATATTTTGGATACTTTTTCTTGAATTTCTCCAGTGCTGATTTGGTGCCATTCAAAAGAGCGATTCTCCAACTTCATTCTGGACGTGGAAAAATGCTGAAGCAGGTCAAAAAGTCCAAGTACAAATTGAGACTAACAAATCGTCCAAAGAATGTGATCATTATGCATGTGCCATTAAAATAAAGAATAATTTCTTTGACAACTGGATGACTGTTGGGCACATTCCAAGGGAAATTTCACGCCACTGTTTTTATTTCATCAAAGAAGGTGGAAGTATTTCTGGTCAATTGCTCTCCACCAACTACAAAGTGTCCCCGATCCCTGCAGGAGGACTTGAAGTACCGCTTCTACTTACTTTTACAGTGAAAAAAGACAGAATTTTTTTTCTAATGAAAGACTTTATCAACAACCTATACGACTATGATTACACTGGCGAGAAGGAAGACAAAAAAAACGACGAAAGTGATGACGACGGCGAGAGTGACGACGACGAAATTGATATTGTTATTAACAATGATAAGGCAGAAGGGAGTGTTGAAGAAGAGAAAAATGATGAAAATGAAGAAGAAGATAATGCGAAGGAGCCGGGAGATGTCCAAAATATTATTGATAAAATCATTAATAAAGATGTTATTGAAATAGATTAGATTGTTGTAAAATCTTTGTTCTCTTTTAATTCAGCGGTGTCAAAAAAGTCGGCAATAAGTGACTAATTTTAAAAAAATTAACCGGTAAAAAGTGACTAATTTTTGCTAAGTGACTAACTTTTTTGCCGACTAAATTTTTTGCCGACTTTTTTTTACACCGACTTTTTTTTTACCGATAAGGTATATTCGGCAGAGCTAGTTAATTATTCATGACTTTTAATTTAAAGACGAATTGTTGAGGCTGAATATTTTTGGTGAAAGATAATAGAATTTTAGCCATAAAATCGTGACAAGTGTGTTATAACAGAAGAAATATGGATATATAGTCTGAAAATAACCTTTCGGAACTAATTATGTAAAAAAAAAATTCCGACTTTTAAAAGGGTTACTGCCACCAGGCCGATATACACAGAAGAATAATTAGTAGAATAACTAGAGTATATTAATATTCTTCCATTATTTCCCCAGTGTATCTTGTAGAAGACTAAAAATTCTTGAATATTTTTTCGCTATTCTTCGAATAAAAAACAAGCTGGATAATCAAATCAGTTTGATTTTATCCAGCGAAAAAAAAGAATATTCAAACAATGAGTTGTTTACAGCATTAGCATACTTCTATTGAAATATGACGTCATTGACACTTTTTCTTTCGAAAATGCGCTTACTTTAGTCATTGTTAATAAAGCGGTGGTAAACACAGCGTTTTGTTTAAAAATAACAATAACACTATAGCAATAAAAACCTTTGTAGTTAAAAAAATCTGATCCACTGTCAGCTGGATGAATAATAGCAACATGTTCGCCGTCAGCTGCATCAAAGTAATTTGGAAACCACCAGCGTCACCTTGTTTCAAGTTCGTACTCTTCCCACTCCTTCCTGGTACTGGGAACTTTAAGTAGATTTCTCTCAATTTATTATATATCTCTGTACAAACAACAAGTATGAACTGTGAATCCATAAACAGTTCAGGTATGAACTGTTTATGGATTCAAAATTTGATACATTAGGCTTTCATGCGACTCGCTAGTAGTCGAGAAACGAAAAGTAATAGCTAATCTTTCTTCAGGGGAATCGGTGTTTTCATTGTTGTTTGCTTGACCAACTTCGGTCCAACCAATTTCACAAGTTTCTAGAAGAGGGTGAAAATGCCTGTTAGTTATAGCATATATAAAGTTATAGCATAGCGATTTTATCTCATATTACCCCCCTGCAGGGATGTACACCCTTGAAACCCACGATGTAACTTCGTTCCTGCGGTTCTCCTAGAGACATACAACCCTGGGCTCGAGGTTGCCATCGACACGCATACCCATAATGGAACATAGAGGAACATGGATTCGAGGTTGCAGAAGAAAGTACTATGTTTCTGAAATATGCTTACCTCAAAAGCTGCAGTATTCATTCTTAAATAACGTCGAAAACCTTCAAAAATCTCTGAGCAATTAAGCCATAATAAGCGCTACTTTAGTCTTCTTAAGCATTCCTTAACCCAAACTGTGTTTTTTTACGAGGCTTTTTTCTTTTAATATTTTTTATAACGTTATTGCAAGTAGCAATGGGAAGTTATCCATAGTTGCACTCTGACTGTAATAATCTTTCGTATATATGTTTGAGAAATAACGAAAGAATATGAAATTAGTAGGCAGATATTACAATATTATTTTAATATTTTTACGTGTATTTACCAAAAAAATATTAGAAGAATATTAAAAGAATATTTAAAAAGTTAATATTCTTTGTGAATATTCTTCTGTGTATATCGGCCTTTAAACAAATTTAAATAAATTTGTCTCTTGACGGTCCTTGCTGACGTCATCAATATTTAAGTGACGATTCTTTTTTTAATTGTTCTCCTGCCTAAGTGGATTTTTCCAAATTTTTAACAAATTTCTAAAAAAAAAATTTTTTTAATTTTGACAGGTCCTTACTGACGTCAGCAAAATATTTAAACGCCTAATATCTCCTTAACAATTTGTCAAAAGCATATAATTCTATACATTATTTTGATCAGCGTTTCAAGCTCTACACAATAGGAGCAACGAGTGAACGGGTAAAAGTCAAAAAAAAAATTATGTATAATGATGGATTGCAGACATTATCAAAATTCATTTTTCTTCTACCTAAGTAGAAGAACAATGTAAACAAGTCTTGGACTAGTCTCTTATACTAATAGGCTAAGTGTGTCCATGTGTCCGTGCAGACACAGTTGGTGTATGTATTTCCCTTCGATGTCGCCGAAAAATGCATGTCTCAAAAGGTAATCGGCAAATTAAACGTCACGACGTCATTAATTTAACGTCAATTTACCTTAAAATTAAATTAATAAAGCTATTACAATGCATCTATATTTTTGAGGCATTTGACCTAAAAAATGTAACTTGAAAACGGGGTGGTGACTTCTTTAAAGATTCATAAAATATCAAAATCAAGTACCTCGTGTACTCTACTCGTTATCTTTCTCAACTATACTCTCTAGAAAAATTGTACAACAAAAAAAGAAGAATGCGGGGAAACCCCGAAAAAATAATAATGGCGTCATATTTTACATACTCCCCCCGTTGACATGTCCGATGTCAACACGGTATGACTAAACATAAAGAAATCCTAAATATATATATATGTCAAAAAAAAACTATAAATACTCTTCGCGGAGTTTACGCATCAACTGTCCTTCAACCGCAGCCTTTCTCGTCGGCCTTCGTTGTTGCTCATCTTCATTGAGAGTGTCTTCAGCGGGTTTTTCAAGTTCACTTTTTTCAACTTTTTCAACTTCGTTTTCAGTCTCATTTGCTATTTCAAGTGGAATCAGTTTTTGAATAGGACGCGTTATCGTAGAAACAAGTCCTTTCTTGGTGTTAACCCGAATCTTCGCACCACGAATAAATCCGTCCTTTCCATAGATCAGTTCCGTAACTTTACTCAATGGCCATCTACTTCTTGGCAGTTGGTTATCATCTTTCACCACCACGACGTCGTTCAACTTTAAATCAGGTGTTTCTCTGCCATCCTTTCTGTAGAAGTGATGTTGCCGTAATTCGTTCAAATACGTTCGATAAAATCGTCGCCACTGATCGTCAAGCACTCGTTGTACATAAAGTAATCGTTTCGAGCACTGGTCGGTATCATTCATTGGGACACATTCAGCATCAACAATGTTAGAGCCGTAAATCAAATGCAAAGGTGTGATAGTCTGTCCAAGATCGTCCTCACTCTGATATGTAAGTGGTCTTGAGTTAATCGATGCTTCAACTTGGCACAGAACTGTCTCGAGCTCTTCGAAAGTCAATAGTGCCTTCCCAATGGTCTTACGCAAGGCGGTTTTCATTGATCTGACGATCCTTTCATAAAATCCTCCCCACCAAGGACTCTTGGGGAGAATCGGGTTAGTTTCAATAGACTCATGTCTCATAAATCTTTTTACATGGTTAGATTTAAACGTTTTAAAGTTATCATGCACAACCGTAGCAGGCGTTCCTCTTCTGGATTGAAATCTTTTGAAAGCTCTAATGAACGCTGGCGTCTTTAAATCGGGTGAAAGCTCAAAGTGCACAGCTCTAGTAGTAGCACATGTAAGTATTAATACGTATACCTTTGTCGTGTTTCGGTTCTCGGTACGAATGTAGAGTGGACCAGCATGATCGAACCCAACGTGTTCAAAAGCTCTCGAAGCGCAATACCTGTATTCTGGTAGATCTGGAGTCGGTGGTGATTTAATAGGTTTGCCTTGGTATCGTCGACAAACAATGCACTGTCGTAAAATGGATTTGATTGTGCGTCTACCTTTCGGAATCCAAAACTTCATTCGTAACATGTTGAGTGTCGCTTCTACGCCTTGATGAAATGTTTTTTCGTGGGCATCTTCAACCAGAAGTTTTGTAAAATGTGAATCACTCGAAAGAATCAACGGATACCTTTCGTCATATGAAAGCTTTTTATTCTCACCAAAACGTCCTTTAACACGTAAATCTCCTTTCTCATCTTCAAACAACTTCAGGGCGGACGAAAGTTTGTTGAAGTAGTTTTGGTTGTTTCGAAGTTTTCGTTGATTGTTTGTAATCAAAATTTCAAATGCACTTTTGTATTCTTGAGTCGACAGTTCACGATCGTTGCATACTGATAAGTCTCTTTTTCGAATTCGATTTAACAATTTATTCGCAAATCTGTAAACATATCCAATGGTAGTTATAAGCTTTTTCAGTGAGCTAAACTTAGTCTCGTCTATAATATCATGTAACTGCGAATGACAATGATGAGTGGAATGACTAATGTTAGTAGTGACATGACTTTTCTTCTCTTCTGACAAAACATCGAATGAATGTTTGTTGACATGAAACTCAGGTGGAACAAAGCTGGAATCAGACAGAAATTCAGGACCGTTTAACCACAAATTTGAATTGAAGTCACCAATTTTGTCTGGTCTGGTAGGTATATCACTGGGGTTATGAATGGTGGAAACGTGAAACCATGATTCCGATGGAATGACTGATCGAACATAGACAACTCTGTTTTCTACCCATGGCTTCCACTGCTTCAATTTGCCTTTTAGCCAACAAAGGGCAACTTCCGAATCTGACCAACCGAAAAAACGATCAACTTTCAATCTACCATTGATCGCATTAAGCACATGGCTCATCAACTTTGCTAAGAGAGCACATCCTAGCAATTCTAAACGTGGAACAGAATGCGGCTTTAGGGGCGCAACTTTCGTTTTAGCAGTCACTAGCGAAACACTTACGCCGAGGTTAGTTCGTATTTTTGCATAAATCACAGCAGCGTAGGCAATCGTCGAGCTATCACAAAATCCATGCAGTTCAATTGATTGAATTTCATGACGCGGTTCACAGAATAAATAACGTGGTATCTCAAAAGTTTGTAAATTCGCAAAATCGTTCAATATATCTCTCCATTGTTTAAGCAGTTCCCCTTGCAGTGGATCATCCCAGTCGGACTTGTGTTGACAACATTTCTGGAAAAGAACCTTTACTTTGGTGGTGATTGGTGCGATCAGGCCCAACGGGTCATAAAATGAAGCAGATATACGTAAAATGTTTCTTTTTGTTGGAAACAGTTCTTTCGCTCGTTTCAATAACTCGTCAAATCGGTACACTAGAATATCTCTGTCGATGTCCCACTCGATCCCTAATACTTTGGGGTTAACAGTTTTGTCGCTATTCGGTTCAGAATTCACGTTCTCAATTTTATCGATAAAAGTTTGTAATTCATTGTTATTAGTAGCCCATTTTCGCAAATTGAACCCTCCTTCTTTCATGATTTGTTTACTAATTTCGTAAAGTTTCTTGCCTTCAGTTACGGTATCGGTACCGGTTGTTAGGTCATCGACGTACAAGTCATCCTTCAAAACATCAGTAATTTCGGGGCAGATAATTTCGTAAGTCTCCAAGTGGTGTTGGATTGTCCCATTGAGTAAAAACGGACTGCACGTTAACCCAAACACGACACGCAGAAATCGATAGATAATGAGCTTTGAATCGTTCTCGGTAGGGTTTTCTTTCCACAAAAAACGAAGATAATTACGGTCTTTCTCAGCGATTTCAATATTCAAGAAGGCTTGTTGAATATCAGCAACTAAAGCGACGCAGTTCGTACGGAATCTCAGCAGAATGTCAAACACCTTAGCAAGTAAATTAGGACCAGAGTACAAAATGTCATTGAGGGATGGTTTGTGAACGGCACAAGATCCATCAAAAACAGGACGAACTTTCGTTGTACTTTTATCTTGGCGTACAACCGGATGATGCGGAAGGTAGTGAGCATTTTCGCAAGCTATCTCACTTTCTGGAACTTTTTCTATAATCTGTTTCGATTCGTAGTCTGCAAAAACGTCGTTGTATTGCACAGCTAAATCAGGTTCATTTCGTAATCGTTTGTTAACAAGAGAATCTAAGCGTTGTTTCGAAACTGCAAAATTATCGGAAAGTTTATCATGATCAGGACGAAATGGTAATTCGGTCACGTAGCGTTCACCGTTGAATTCAAGAGTTTGTTTAAAAGTCACCGATCGACTCAATTTGCCAAAACTTGTTCAACTCGTCACGAAGAATTGTGTTTTCGGTATCAACACGGCAGGCGTGGACTTCCATGCAGCTTGATTCGTTCGCTTTCGACTGTTCACCTCCGGACAAAATCCAGCCAAGTTTGGAATTGATAGCGATAGGACCGCCTCTCGGATCTCGAACAACTTCGCCGGTAATGAATGAATAATAATGGTCTAAACCAATCAGAACGTGAACATTCAGTCTCGTTTCGCCATTTGAAAAATCTGCTAATTTCAACCGCTTCAAGTGTTCGTAATTATCAGCGTAATATTTCGCATTCTGATTTGAGAGAGGAGCGCAAATGTTTGGTACGGCGATGGCTTCGATGGGTACGGTAGATGAGCGGTCAGCGGTTTTTACATACAACTTAACAACGGGTAGCTCTCTCGATTGGCTGTTGCTATGGCCAAAAGTGTTAATAATTAATTTCTCCTTTCGAATTGTTTCTAAATTCAGTTTTTCTTTCAGTTCATTTGTGACATATGTTCTCTGGCTACCTGAATCAAACATGAATCTCGTTTGTACGTTCCTGCTCTCCCTTTCTTTCGAAACAAAAGCTTTAGCCGTCTGCAAAAGAATTCCTTTGTTTTCTTGGCTGATGTGATTCGCGTTGGTTTCGTTAGAAGGGCTTTCCTCCGAGCCATTGTTGTCTTTATCTTTTCTTTCGGCACGTTTTTCTTTCATACACAAAGAGATGTGGTGACGTCTTCCACATCTATTGCATATGTAATTTGAACAACAGTTCTTTGAAATGTGTCCATGCTGCAAGCATAAAAAGCAACGCCCTTCCTTTTTCATAATTTGCGAACGTGTTTGTACGTTGGTAACTTTTGAACACCTCGACGGAGAGTGAGAATCGTGACAGAAAACACATTTTTTTCTGTCCAAAGTCAATAAGCAGTCTGCGGTAGAAATTCCTCCTCTCTTGTAATTTTCACTGGGAGTTTGTACCTTGCCTTTCGCGGTTACAGTGCACCTCTCTCGAGCTTGCAGTTCGTTATTGATAAAAAACAGCATCTTTTCAACGGACCACTTCTCCTCTCCAAAGTTTCTAGAAATAATCATTCGTAATTCGTTGGGAATTCTTTCGTTCAGAACCGGAATCAATAAACTCAGCATTTCGCTATTATACTTTAAATTTTTCAAATTTCGAATACAGTTCTCAACATCATTATAAAGTTTTCTCAATTGTTGGGTGTTATCCATTGATCGTACTGACTCAATCTTCAACAGGGCTTCCATGTGCGCGTTAATGAGCACCTGTTCGTTGCCAAAACGGTTTCTAAGCAACTCTATAGCATTTTCGTAGTTACTGTTCGTCAATTCTAACCCAGAAATAGTTGATAAAGCGGTTCCTTCGACGTATCTCTTCAAATAATTAAATTTATCAATTGCATTCAAACTGTCATTGTCATTAATCGCTGAATTAAACCTGGTCCCAGAACGAGGGCCAATTCAAAGGGTTCCCATTAAATTTGCTCAGTTCTATTTTGGGTAGTCTCATCGATTTCTTTTCAACAGACCGTGTCGATTCTGTGGCTGAAACATGTGGTCCGGTAGCGGTAGTAATAGTCGCGAGACTCATGTTCACTAATAGATAAAATTCTGTAGCCTCCATAACGTCGGTTTCGATCTCTTCAGCCGATAAAACACCGTATAGCTCTTCATCTAACTCCTTTAACTGTTTAACAGTGTCAATTAAAGTGGTCTGTAAAGAAATAATTTCTGCTCGTTTCTCCTCCGAAAAGTCCTTAACTACGACATCAATTCGCTCGCGCAAAGTGCTCGCAATAGACCGCAACCCCTTTCGCATTGCACTCTTCCTCGTAGTCGCAGTAGACATAATGAAATTTAATGTAATGCAAAAAATGAAACGAAGACGATTTCAGAATAACAAACACTGTCTAAGCTAAGTTAAAGTTCATAACATAAATCCACCAATTCGAGCAAATAATATCCACACAACATCACAAGTCCACCAATTCAAGTAAATATCCAAAAATAATATCAAAAGTCCCTCATCGGGCGCCATTTAAAGATTCATAAAATATCAAAATCAAGTACCTCGTGTACTCTACTCGTTATCTTTCTCAACTATACTCTCTAGAAAAATTGTACAACAAAAAAAGAAGAATGCGGGGAAACCCCGAAAAAATAATAATGGCGTCATATTTTACAACTTCAGTCATTTTTCACCGCGAAAGTAACTAGGGACAACCTGGGACCCAATTGGGTAAATCTGAAACGGTTTAAGAATGAACAGGTGGGCGTTCGGGGCACAAAACGCAGTCGAACAATTGCGTTTCTAGCACACTTTGAATAATATTCCAGAAGTATCAAAACCAAGCGCCTAGGGGTAGGGGGTAGGGGGGAGGGAGCAACTCAGTCATATCTACTACTGTTCTGATCCAGGTTGGGAGTTAGCGGGATAATAATATTGTTAAAATAATATTATCGCCAGAGTTGAAAGCTAAAGAAATAAATACAATGAAATATGCTGCTAAATCGACACTAGAAGAAGTCGTTGGACCCTACGAAATAAATGCTGTTTGGTCCGCAATTAAAGCATCAACCTCGAACCCAGGGCCTGTTAGCGTTTTTTGATAACAATATAAAACGCTTCATCTCCATATCAAAAAACGCTACAGGTAAAAGTGGAAAGTTATTATGCGCATGCGCGAATATCAAAGTTCTGTGACAACGGTTTTTTGTTATATTTTTCCTCGATGCGTGACTACATCTGTCCCAAAAAATCACTTCAATCTGAAGCTAGAAAACTGTAGTACCCTGCCTAAAAACTTATATCGCAAGAAGTGTGACCAAGGTATACGGAAAACAAAAACATTTGACTTTGAACCGGTTTAGCAAAGTTTGGCAGTAAATTTAAAACCTAGTCGATCACCACGAACTTTCGCTAACTTTGAACACAGATTTTGACATATTTAAAAGTGTTTTGGAAACTGTGATAACTTTTATTTTTACAAATTTGATAACATTTTCGAGGAATTACACCATATTCTCGATAGACTGAAAAAAAATAAGCGATTGTAATGGATCTGGTTGGATAATGTCAAGGATTGTGGGTACGGTAATGCTTCGAATAAACGCCCCTTTTATTAAACGCTCCCCTCGAATAGACGCCCCCTTTCTCAGTCATTTTTAAATAAACGCCCTCTCTAATAGACGCCTACCTCGAATAGACGCCCCTCCCTCATAAGGGGCCGTTTATTCGAGGCGATAGTAAAAGTATATGAAAAAATCAATAACTGTTTTGTTTTTGCTCTTTTAATTAAAAAGCAATTTTAATGGTTTAGGCTTTTCCTAAATCTTAGGTTGGAAAAAACTGCAGAAGAGACGAAGTGTAAAAAATGTAATAAACGCCCCCCCCCCCCCCCTTTTGTTGAACGCCCCCTCGAATAGACGCCTCCAAGAAATGTCAAAATATTTAATAAACGCCCTGGCGTTTATTCGAAGCATTACGGTATGCATGAGGAAATCAATGTATTCATAGTTGATAGGGTTTTTGTCTATCAACTATGATGTATTTAAACCTATTCGATCCGGGGTTTTTCGAACATACTATGACAGAGATAGAGAAATGAACGTTCTGATGCAGTCGACGTCGACCTAAGGGAAATTCCCTAAGTCATCTGCCAATCACCAACACAAAATAATATGAATATGCCAAAAACCAACACATAATAATATATACCAGAAATACATGACGTCATCTGCCAATCACCAACACAAAATAATATTAAATGTAAGATATATTAAATACTAACACATAATAATATAAACGAAATCATATGACGTCATGCGCAATAGCATATACTCATATTATACAGAATATGAGTAAAGGGAAATTCCATATAATGCCAGTTACCAGAGTTCTATCAAATAAATATGACTAAGAAATATTGCGATGAATGGGGGATTGATCTTGATAAATATGATAGATGCATATAACGTACAAAGGTGGGTGGTGTATTCGTAAAAATTGTTAATTGGGCCTTGGTTATTATAATAAAAGATGTTCAAATTTTACAATTACTCTGTAGAGACCAGAGATTTTTATAGAGAACCAGCAGTACTAAGCATCGAGGAGGTTCAAATTGAGAACATCGTACTTAGCGATCCTATTCAAGCTAATAAGGGCAAAGATTCTAGATATGTTATAGGGTACAAAAATGGAAGCAAGATATCATCGTTGCTAATCATAACGCCAAAGGGGCTGTATTCAAATGGTGCATCCAGATATGACCATGGATCTTCGCTTAACATGTCATTTGATATACATCAAAATCCTGAATGGCTAAAAAATACAAGTGTATCCTGGCTAGGATGCACCAATTATATGGTATTAAGTTCACAACCTCATCAGTGAAGAACGGTAGATACCTGAACACAAAAATTAAAGAACGTATTTCTACGACCAAGCAGTACCACTAAACCAAGCTTGCGAATGCATCTGCATTTTAAAAATATCCAGCATTTATCGGCAGAATTCAAAGCATTTCATTCAGGTTCTTCTGGAAGAATGTAAGTATAAACCGGTGCAACAACCTTTAAGGACACGACACCTTGATTCAGATGAAGAGGAACTATTCGTTGTGGTGTAATAAACATGAACGATTGAAAAGAGAGGCAAAGTCGTTGGGTATTAAGGGTTATTTAACTCTCAAGAGGGTCGACCTACTCGAAGTGATCCGAAATGTCAAGCATAAGGACGCTTCGACACAAACCCTCGGGCCTCATTGTAAATCATGCTTAGAAATCACGGCTATGAAAATACTCGATGAGTACATCAAAGGCCTCGAAGCAAAACAGAAACGAACAATAATTTATGAAGGAGATTTCATGGTTGACGCTAAAACAGGTGAGGTTGTGGGTATCGTCTAATTTGTTCATTAACAAATTAGATTATGAATATTTAGGCGGTTCATCCAGGTATTTCTTACATATTGAGCAGATTGTAAGTTCTTTAACAGTTCTTCTCTGGCTTCATGTCTTCCATGAGCGACTAATTGCTGCCTTTCTTTTTCATTGATCGTCTCCACGATTTTCTTAGTGCGTTGGCGAATCTCCTCCTTTAGCAGCATATATTTTTGCTTCTCTTGCATAATAAGGGTAAATTCGTAGTCACTAATCACTCCATTCTCGGTGGCTTTCGAAATCAAATCGACAATACTATTCAGCTTCGTTTCCGCTAATAATCTTATACTATCATGCTTTTTGCGTTTGTAATTCAGCTTTTTCCTACCTTGCTTTGAAGCAGTCTGTCCCAACCCTACTGCGATGCTGATCCCACCCATTGCGACGGCCAGAGGAACTCTGATGCCGCTGAGCATACTCCCAATACCAACACCGCTCGTGATCACGCTTATGGCGACCAATCCGTGGTCCATGTAGTGCACCCAAGTCCCATGCATCCCAAATTTTTTAGCGCGTTTTTCGCGTTGTTTAATCTCGCTTCGTAGGTATTGTTCTATTTCCTCTATTTTCTTCAATCGATAGACCTGACTTTCATCAGGCTCATGATCCGGTGCACTCGGCGGTAAGCTCGGGTATAATTTCATAATATCTGTCATATTATTTAGGTGTCATATCATTAGGTGTATTGTTATTGACGCGAAAGGGTTCTTTTCGTCTTGCTACTCATTTATGAGCATGAGATCTAACCTGCCTGTTGAACCTTTAAGGGGGAGGTATACAGGAGTGTCGAAACTCCATGTCACCATATCCCCCCACGGCTAGTATATTGGATTTCTCACCATTTAAAAGAGAATACTCCGGATCCAGCTGGGGGCATACGAGTCTTAGTCGCTGGTGAACGTCAGTCTTGTATATGCTGTCGTAGTCACCCGGTGAAAATAGTACCTTGTTATTAAAAGCATTCCCCATAAGGTCCTGCAGCGGTTGATCAATTATCACAACATACCCTTTATTAACCCTAATCCTACACACGCCGTTCCTGAGTATTAATAGCTCTATCCTATCTCCTGCTTGGTTTTTGACAATAGCCGAGAGATCCTCGATTCTATACAAGCCCAGCTCAATAGAGATTGTGACTTCCAATGGCCTTACATTAAACGTCTCGTATCTCATATTTGCACCCGCTTTATAGATATTGAATTCACTCTTTTTATAAAGATTCACCCACCTAGGTCGAAATATTTATGTATTTTTGAGTGATCCTGGTATCCTCGCCCAAATTTTCATCAAATGTTATCGGTTTTGATATATCTGTGACATATAGCTGTCTCATGTTTCTTTAAAGAAACAATGAATATTTACTCGTACAACCCAAGGGAAAAATATCTTGAGAGACTCAAGGGATCGGACCTTACCCAGCAGGACATCGTTGTTGATGCGAAAGGCTCGTCATTTAAAGTAAGGTTTCCCGATATCTTTGTGGACTACGTGTTCCACAGTAACCCTCCGGTTGATAAATGGAAAACACACCCTTTCGGCCTCCGGTCTACGCAATTGAATTTTGTCGTTTACTGCTCGACCTCTGCATGTGGCATTTCAATGCAGCACCTAACGTCTCCATTACCCCTTGTTCGCTGTGTGTATAGATTTCATGTATACTTCCATATCTGGAAGATCATAGAGGAACTTGAGGTACCGTTGCCTGGCTCCTCCCGCTTTAATTCCATCAACAATCCTTTTAACATGGAAAAATTTAGACGTCTGGCCCGTGAATTTGAAGTATCTCCAAATGAACACGAATGGAAAAATGAGAGTATTTTCAGGTCGTGGCAAGCCAAACGTAAAAATTTTCCTAGCAGTGGGCCTTTATATTTTAATGAAAATTCATGGAGTAGGTGGGTAATCGTATTGGCATTGAAAAGTTATCGCAAAGTGTACGATGCTACGCGTATTTGATTTTGGAATCCCAAGCCAATGCACGATCAGGAATTATTGGTAATCAAGGCAGTTCTATTGATGCTCAAAGACTCTACTTGACGAAATTCGAACAATTGGTGATTAGACCTACGAGTACAGGTCGAGAGATTGCGGAGTTTGAGAATGTTTTGAAATATGCAAGATCCAAGGTCGATTATAGTGTTGCCCATGGTGTCTACATGATACCGAGTGATATGAACCTGATGATCGGAAATGTACAAAGATTTAACAACAAAATCCTGATTAGTCAAGATTGCTTCAATATCGGTGTTAATCCGACTATCAACGCTCCGCATGTTGTTGCCAAGCCATTTGTATGCAAGCGAAAAAACGTTTAAATATGCCAGACATATGTGATCGATATCCCGAAGCCCCATTCAAAGCCAAATGTTAACTAAATTTAATAGGTCAATGCGACTTCGTCAAAACTTCAGAGAAACTAGCAAAACAATGGACCAAAGCTACCTGAAACTTTTAAAACCACTAGAATGACCAAAGACGATTGGAAAAGATATTGGAAGGACATGTGTTGTGCCTTTTTTAAGAAACTAGTGTACAGACGAGTTGCATTTAAGAGTCAACCAGTTCATTTAATATGTTAACCAGTGAAGACGATGTATTATGTAAAGAAACAGACACCTCAGCAATGAATTAGAAGGAATACTACATCACACAAAACTGCTATATTTGCACTAAACCAAAAGTTTAGAGATCCAGAACATAACAACTGCAATCTAAACTATAAAAAAGCATCCATACCAATATTCTGCAACCTTCAAGGATCTCTCACCTATGCATAAACCAGCTAGGAGAAATATAAGGAGACATAAACTGTGTCCCAATGAATGAAGAAAAGTACTCGATATAAGAAGCTTTTCTTCATCTCCTATGGCGGTTCATTATACCGAGAGTCGACCGTACATAAATCTGACGGGAAAAACCGAAAATAAGAAAAACAATTAAATTTTATGTTGGGGAATGGATGGTTCCATCTCCTTGATTTTATCAACATCGCCGTACTTTCTATCTAACAACTTTCTTGCAAATATTAGTATATTATGCACTTGTTTATTTCAAAAATTTATTAGGGCAAAGAAACCCTAGACCGTCAGTAGGAAAATAATTACGTAAGATTATTTATATTAATATATATTCCCTAATTAAGTTTTATTTTAAAACAAATATGTTTTTCACGCGCGTGTTAAAAATCAATTTCCAAAACAAATTCCAAATAAGAAACAAGTGAGTATGTAATTTATTCTCATTTTAAAACATCGCTAAAGATGAATAAATGTTGTACGAATGAGAGGTCTGGAACGAGATATAATATTATGCGCAAAAACAAGCAAACGCTCAAACGAGGGCTTCTGTTTATCTCGAACTCACTGATGCGTGGTTTATATTCAGCATTCATTTACAAAATAGTAACCGCAACTTTTCTTGTGTCTCCACCTTGCACGAGTCCTAGAAAATAAAACTATGGGGTGTATCCATCAGGCTGAGTAATTGTATAGGTATGTATGCAGATAGTTCTTTAACACTTTACGTATATCGCCTAATAAGCTGAGTCCACAAAGTAACAAGATTTTTAACAAAGCTACTTAGATACCTTGTGCGATATCGTTTATTGTATGGCTTTTGTTTTAAACTAAATATAGACTACTCAGTTTACTAATATCACGTCAATAATTTCTAAAACCACATCTGTGCAAAGCTAAAGGTGGTGTGATTATCAAGTTGAAACAGTGCCGTACATAAAAAGCTTCAAATGAAAAGGACACTGAAATCTCGTTTAATGATGTTATTAACCATTAGGTTACCTTATTAGCTTAACACATCTTTCGTTTCTTTCATTGTGATTTAATTCGTGAAACTCAATTTATTCTTATATAACGGCACGGCATCAACGTCTACTTCTACTTTAATCTAAAATTCCCGCCAGAGTAACAACCCCCCTTGATTGGTAATTTTTGGATTTTTTGCCACATATCTTTCCCTTCAGTATTTTTTTCTAAGGAATCAGGTAGCACATCTCTCACTCATTTCCAAAAGGTTTATGGTTAATATTGAAAAGACTCGCGATCTTAAAATCACCTCCCCCCTGCGCTAACCTTCTTCTGCCAAAAATAGGTGTCAAAAACGGCCCTGTATTTTTATCAAAAATGACATCATCACACAATACCTCTGAAACATTTCTTTTCGTAATTTGCTAGAATGTGAAATCAACATCTAGTTGTACATTATGACAACTTACGCACGACACAAACAATGGCTGACGACACTTCTTCTGTTGGTAACAAATTTACAGAGCATGATCCTTGCTTCATGTAAGTACACATATCCTTTATATTGCATTCTTGCAAACTGAATCTGTAATACCTAAACTTGACCCCATAACCTTAAGTGGTTTCCTCTTAAAAGCAAACAGACCTGGGAATAAGGTTGCATAATACCCTGTCGACTGCCAGGGATAGGAAATAGGCTACTCAGTACAATAACTAGTGCCTAGCTTCCTAACCGTTTGTGTGCTCTGAAAGTTCTGGCTCAGATTAAAAAACCACAAAAAGAACACAATATATATATAATATTTTGTTTATTTTACTGTAGGGTTGAATAAAGCTCCAGTATCAACTTTACCAGACGGAATTGATCATGTACGTTTTTTTTTCATTTTTGTTTAAAATCTTGCTTCTTTGTTTACAAAACAATACATCCATGCTTTAGCAATGCAAAGAGGAGAAGCAGCATTGTAGAAGTTTCTTTTTATTTCAAATATATGAGGCATTTTTTTCTTTCCTAAATATTTAGAAATATTTTAATGAGTATTGCGATAACACTCCTTCTTTAGCTCGTCCATGTTGGGCCTTCTTTACTACTGCAAACAATTCCCAGCAGTTGCAGTTCTGACAAATGCAATCCAAATATACGTGACAAAATTCGAGAACTAAGCTTTGGGTAGCCTTACTTCTAATCGTAGTTCCGATCGGATCCAATAAGGTTAGAATGTAAACACATATGAGCCATGGTGAACATTTGAAGTATATTGTTCTATATGGTTTGTTTGTGGTTCGTTGTCAGGCAATGTGTATACGGGTACGCAACGTGTGTAATGTGTCAATACAAAATGGTAGTCTTTTATATCCCTTTTCCCGAATAAATGTTTTTCTTTTTCTGTTTACAGGTAGTAGCTGCGTGTCAGGAGGATAATTTATTTCTTCAATGTCGAAACCGTTATAACAAACTATTAATCAAAGATGCATTTTATGGACGTGATAATACTTTTACTTGTAAAAGTAAAATAGCTGACAATAACAAGATCTGTGACGGTCAAACACCTCAACTTGTCGTAGAGAAAGTAAATTTAATGTGTACAGGTGAGAACAAATGTAAAGTACCAGTGACACCAGACTTTCTTGAAAAAAAAGGCGACGAGATTTGTACAGATGTTCGCAAATACTTAAAAGTTAGATACGCTTGTCATCAAGATCCTCAGCTTCACATGATTTGTGAAAATGGGTGTAGTTCATCATGTTGGCCTTTATGCAAGAAATCATGTTGTTCGCCAACACCACCACAATCGCAACCTTCTCTGCCACAACCTCCACCGGAGACTCAGCCACAATCAATGGAATCAGTTGGGAGTTGCAGTGGGACCTGCTCCAACCAATGTGCCCCTTTGTGTACACCCACGTGTTGCGAAACTAATACTCCTACAGTAATGCAGTCTACAACAACAACTACCACAGTCATGGTGCCTGTAACACAACCAACTTGTCCAGGAGACTGCGCCTCCAGCTGTGCACCATTATGTCAACCGTCATGTTGCAAAAGTAGAAAACCATCCACTGCAGTCGTCTTTTCTCAACCACCACCTCAAGTACAGTACAACAGACATCAACCTACTGCGAAAACATGCCCATTCGGTTGTGCGAGCCAATGTGCGCCAATTTGCGATCCAGAATGCTGTTCTATTCACCATGCGTATATGCAGCCACCACCAGTGCAATATTTCCCTCCACCTCCACCACCACCACCACCACCACCTCCGCCACCACCACCACCACCACCTGCGCTTTTACTGCCGGCGTTACCTCATTGCCCCGCTGGCTGCTCAGCACAATGTGCACCGTCATGTCAGCCCACGTGTTGTCAAGCAATGTCAAGTTACCCTCAGCCACATATACAAGCACCACCTCAACTAGCACCATCTTCGTGCCCTGTTGGGTGCTCCTCACGCTGTGCTCCACTATGCCAACCGACATGTTGCAGCAGTTCACCAATAGCACCACCGCAACCAACATGTGGTGGCGGATGTCCGGGCCAATGTGCACCACTCTGTCAGCCTACATGTTGTCAAAGTCTTTCTGGGGCTTCCAGGCCAATGATGCCGCCTTTAACGCCACTTCGCCCTCAGCCTGCATATCCTCCGCCACCACCACCACCATCAATGCCGATGCCGCTTCTACAACAAAGCGACTGTCCCCCTGTTTGTTACACTGCATGTTTGCCCACTTGCCCACGTAGATGCTGCGTCACACATCCTGCAGTTTCTGGATATAACTTACCTTACATGAACAAAGAACTAGTTGCTAGGAAAACATATCAACAATTACTGCAACGTTATAGAGTGAAACAAGTTCAAAGATACATGCAGGGCTAACTGCTTTACACGTAAAACGGCATCTTGTTTTCTGTGTTTTATATTTGGTTTACATGTGGATAAATTATACAGCAGACACACAGAGTAGAGATTTTGTATTTCATGTTCATAAACGTTTGGCGTAATCTTTTTAAACTAATATTATTTTTTATAACAATCAGTTATAAGTGCTCAGATGTTTAAGTCAATCTTTGTTTTATATAATAGTTAACTAGATGATTACTTTTTCTTGTTTTTATAATTTTAAATGAATAATCGTTGTTGTCTCTATGGTTTGTCAACCTCTTACCTAGGTCTTGTTAGATCCTTCTTATATTTGGACGAAACCTGTTGATTTTTTTCTCAGTAAATTTCATCCTTAAAATCCTAAATTTTAATAATTTAAAAAGATACCATTATCTGAATACTTGTTGTCAGCTTGTGGACAATCCACAGAGATATGCTTGTCACATCAAAGTTGATAAAACCATTCGCATTCGCAGCTAAGATAAATACGACCATTACTTTATTGTGATAAATTTTTGTTAGGAATAAATTTCGTGGTTGAGCTCATCCGCAAAAGTTTGTGCATTTCGAGGGGACTTATTTTCGCGAATGAGCCATTTTCTAATACTTCACGGGGTCTTAATTTCGCGTGTCGACAATTTTAACCATTTTTTGAGCCTGTTCTCGGTTAATTTCCGTGATAAACAGCCAAATCTAGTGACGCGAAATCTCCAAAAAAGAATAAAATTACACAGGCGAATTTTGCCAAGGAAAACAGCTTCATGGTGTCACCTTGTTGGAAGCTCTTTTCCTCAGTTATAAAAAAAATAGAAGGACCGGTAAAATGGACTTTGGAAAACTGACGTCTAAGGGGTCAAAAAAAAAAATAGTGAAATCCAGACAGTATAATTATGCATCATAGTTCAACTTATTTTTAGAAAGCAAGTGGATAAATTTCCCGTGGGTGTAATTTCGCAGAGACAAGCGAAAAAAGGTATTTTAAAAATACAAATTTTAAGCATAACTTTGACATGCTTTACTCTACCTTCTCAAAAAAAACTATTTATGTAATATTCAACATTTATTCAAGATAGAATCAAAAAAGTTTCTGGATTTTTCCTTGTTTTCCTCACTGCCTTCATCATCCTTGTCCTGGTATTCGAACGAATCAACGTTTCTTTCATCAACATCTATGTGGCCGGGTTCGGGGAAAGAATTGGCTAGTTTCCAGATGCTCTCCAACCTTCGTTACCTCTATTGTATAAATCTATCAACCATCTGCATGTGACGGTTTCATGACTGTGACCGACGTTCAACAAAAAACATGGGTTTTTTTTAAAAAAATTTTTTTTTTCAGTGATTAGATAGAAAAAGATCTGGGCTTTAAAATGGTGCAAAAATATTTAAAAAAATTTATTTGAGATTGTGGAAAAAATTTTAATACTAAATAACTCCGAAGACAAAAAAGCATAAAGAAAAAATTAAAAAAGCGTTTTTAGATCAATGTCTTGTGACCACAAAAAACAGCAAACTTAAGAAATTAGTAGCTTTGTAAAAGAAATCGCATTTGTAGGAGAGGGGTTTTTCTTTTTCGTGTCTGTTAAACCTTCAAATTTTACTTTTCTTAATAATTTTTAGGTAATCATATAGGCTTTCTAAAAATAAATATATTAATATCAAAATAAAGTTTTGGTGAATTAAAAGCATTTTAAATTATCACACCTTTTTGTATACTCACGCCTTAAAAAACTTTACATCGCGAGGTTGAAGAAATCCTAGGCTCATTTTCACTGGAGGAGAAATCAGCCTCAAAATCGACAACAAATGTCGGCAGAAATGGGGGAAGTATGAACAAAACGAAGGAAAAAGAAATCCGATATTACCCCACAATATGAAAGAGCCACGTAACAACTAGAAAAGTTTTTACACATTTAAGAAATGGTAAAAGTACATTTAATCAAGGAAGAGAATAAAAATTGTACTTATCATGCAAACAGAAAAAGAATATCATAAATTATTAAAAATTGTTTTACCTACTCCTTGGAGAAATGTAAAACATTTTTTTAAAATTCTCTTTCGCGGTCGGCCGAAATTTTATAAATTTCGCAGATTTTTGCAAAAACCGACTGAGGTAATAAAAAACGAGGGGTAGGAAATTTTTAAATTATAAGTACGAACGCTTTTATAAGTGGAAATTTCGAATCAGACAATCATTCAAAAATTTCGCGGAAAATAAAAATTTCTTGGATGGCTACTTTCCAGATTTATGCGCGGACTAATTTCGAGGATTGGACCAAAATCTGCTAAATTTAACTCCAGCAATGAGTGGGAGGTGTAACAGCGAAAAATATATTTGGTTCATTCGTATTTATATCAAAACGAATATACATTCGTATCATAAAACTTATTTATACACAATACATAAAAGCAAATAATTTAAAATCGTGATAGCGCTAGGAGCGAATCGAAGATTTGGAAACTTGACATAAAACTTTTTTAAAAAAATATGTACATAATTGATCACATCCATATCTGATATACTCCTGTATAAAAGACAAGTAAAACCTTAAATACACGAATTTGTACAAATTAAAACTTCTATAAAAAAGTTTGATTCGTATGAAAAGATAAAATAAATTTCACGGCTGGTGGTGGTGTAAGCCAAGAAAAATACTAACAGAACACTAGACCAAAGGATTTGCTGCAGGAACTAATTGGGATACACAACCGAATCTAAAGAACAACAGTGTTAAAAAGAAACAGGTGATACAAGAAAGAATCAATTATGTTTACATGAAGTACAACATACTTAGGAGATTTGTATTTTTGCAGTACAGCCTGTTGTTGACTTTTTGGAGCAGCTCGAAACAAATTATGCAAATCAACAATACAACTATGCAGATCCTGCAATTGATATCCAGAATAGAACTCCAGTGTTGGCGTCTAGAAATCAAACAAACATAGATATTCAAATGTTAATGCAAGTAAACATACAGTTGTGTTTAAACTTACCCAGCATTCTGTATTTAAGGTGTAGTTCGCAACACAAACTGATGACGCTGCTATGACTGATGGCATGTATTTTAAAGAGATGTCATAATCTATTAGTGATAGTTCGCACAAGTACTAAAACAAAAAAGTAAAGTTTGAATTGACTGGACAATTTAATTACATGTCTATTATAAACTGAAAACACATACCTCCCCTAAATATTGCATCTGACTTTCACTTTTGGCTCCAGCAGCAAGCAAATATCTACCTAAAAAATTTTTCGCGGTTGGCACACTAAGTTCGAATGCCAGAGTCTTCAAAATAAGGTGCTCCATTCGCAAGACCTAAAAAATTTACTGCTAATTAACAACTACTTCGCATACTTGCATGTTTTTATTAAGAATGGTGAAAATACCTGTTTTGGTGTGTATGTGTCATCTGTGATGTAAACAAACTCTGCCACTTCTGGTGGATATATTTCTTCAAATTTTCTGCAGTAAAAAAACGTTGTAATAATGCCCGTAACATATATAGTAAAAATTCAACTTAGTGACTAAAACACAGACCTGAACAAAATAATAACAATAGACAGATTTGAAACAAAGTCTAAGAGCTTGCAATATTTTGCCTTTCTAGGTGAGTTTCCGAGTATATTCTGAGTAGGCGTTAAATAGCCAGAAAAAATGTACTCACGCAGCCACCAACATACAAGCTGCACCAACAAGCTGTAACTTTCCTCTGAGCACAGACATGCAAGATAAAAAGCGATCAATGAAATTAACTGTCAGGTACAATGTTTGGGGAACGAGTTTGTATTCTTCTGCAACTTCTACCAACCAGTCAATCAAAATTGCTCTCATATTCACATTGATATCCGCTTGCTTTTTAATATAGTGTTGTTTCGGTCTGTGCTTTTTCTGTAAAAATGTTAAAATAGAAAAGCAAAATTCACATAAAAATAGTTTGGTGAAATTTCAAGCCACAAACCTCAGCTTTTTTAAGGTAATTGTGGATATCTTGTGCATATTCGGGCAATCCAAATGTGGCATCTGCTTCTAAGTCAATGTCATTAACACTTGCACTGTTAATTTCATCCGATTTAAGTTCCTCAAAACTGTCCGATGGTATTGGAGACAATATCATAGGTGAATCTTGAAAAAAAAAGATGACATCATCAAGTCTTTGGCATGTTCTATGTTGCAATTAAGAAATTTAACAAAAAAACAAACCTTTTGTTAATGACAATGCTTCGTTAAACGGTGCCACTGGTTCTTTTATTGGAGGTTTCACATCTTCATGTATTTTAAGATGTTGTAGATTTTTTCCCTGTGTTTTTTGTATATGTGTTGTTGTCTAAAATAAATTAACCAGTTTTAGCTTATATCAAATTAACCAAAAAAATTGCCATAAGACAAATTCTTAATTTTGTTGTAATAGTAGAAGATTGTACAGAAATCTTTAGGCATTTGTTTTAAAGTTTTAAAGTTTGCTTTGCAAAAGTGTTTTACAACTTCTCGCAGATTGAAATTATCAAAAATGTAAGAGTTAAGTCATTTTTCTTTTTAAATGGTGAATTTGTATTTTTTTTTTGACCATAAAAATTTTTTACAAACTCATGGTAGAATATAAAGAACATTAATAAGTTTGCAACTAATCACATCATTGATGATTTTATGATTAGAAACTACTAGTTTTAAAAAATTATTTCATAAAACGAACCAACATTTTCACGATTACCACCTTATATCTAATGCACACCCTAAAATGATGAATCACATTTGCACTATTACCTAGTCCACTTTTCCGGTTGCAAAGCACAATGATACTTAAATGATATGAGGAAAAAACACGCTGTTCATGCAGACAGGCTGAAATTTTTCATATAATCTCAGATACATATTAGAATAAAATGTATTTATCTTGCCCTCAAACAAACCTTAGCTTGATTTATTACAATATTGCAATCCTAAAACCAAATCTTTGAAACACACATTTATTATAGTAATCATAATATATACCTTATATTTTTCTTTCACAGCTCGAGATGGTTGCACTCTGCAGCCTTGAACATTTGTATTAATGGTCCCAAGAGCCGTTCTTTTGCTTGGTTTTGGAACATGTTGTCTTGTTAATCGGCTGTCTTCCCTTTTATTTTTCTTTCCGTTTTGTAGTCCCGGTAATACATTTTCAGCATCTTGGTATATTTGAATAGACATTTTCTTTCTTTAAGCAGTATTTTCTTAGTATTTCTAGGAGTACAAGCAAAATTTAAACATTCTACTAGTGTTTACAACCAGTGAATAAAAAAAATCAATCAGCTAACATATGAAACAACTGATTTCATAGTTAGGAGCATCCGAAAAATTATAGGCTTAATGCAACAGACATGTTTAGATTTTAAGCTTGAACTAAAATGCAGTTTAACGCCTTCAAAATGTAGCGATATACAAACCTTTCTCAGTGTTCAACCTGTTGAGGTACTCGTCTTTTCTTTCATTTACATCTCGTATCGCAGCTAACGATTTTTAAAGTAAACGCGGCTAGATCCAGTTTTCTTTGACAACCAATTAGAATTGTAATCTAGTAATCTATTTTGCTGACTGCAGATTTCACGCACTCCAGCCCCGTAATTTTTTTAAAAACTTAGTTTGCTTGCTCGCCTTTTTTTATGTCCCTATCAATCATCGAAGGATGACCACATCGCAACTAGGGAAGGGGTTAGAAGGAACTGAAGAATAGAAGATTATCCAAACCATACCGTGATTAGAAAATGTGATTTCCATCCTTCTGATGTTTGCGCAAAAGAAAGCACTTTTTGCGCAAAAAAAGACTTTTTTCTCTATAAGCTTTCACTAACGAAAAATTTATTTTTAATAACTATTTTCCCTTGATCAAAACATGACCTTAGTTCCCATAGCTCGGGGGCGTCTTTAAACTACAGACTAACCTGTCGATTGCCGTGCAAAAATACAAACATGGCGATAACGCTGCGAGGTGTTGTTTATAGTAGTTTTTTTTTACGAAATAGTTTAGCTATATCCATTATTGTGATTGCATTAGATGGAAGATCGCACTTAGCCAGCAACGGTTAGATCCACACCAGCTAGTTATGCTTGACCTTCTAACGTTATCCAACAAGCAGAGGAAGGAGGCAAAAAAACAAAAAACGATTTTGGCAAATTTTGCAGTAGTAAGTGGTGTTACAACTAGCTAGCTAGTTGAGAGCACATTTTTATTTTACGAAATGAAACGGTCTACAAAAATTATTGTTTATAAAAGACTTAGCTATCTTTTCCACTATTCTATTAGAAATATAACTTGTAAATAAATTTAAAATGTTTGAGAGAAATCAAGCAGGCACAAAAAAAACTTTTATGTAATCTGCTTTAGTGTTAGCAATTGTTAATCAACATGATATCCTTTCACAAAACAAGCAAACATATAAGCATAAAAGTAAAAATATGTACAATGTTTTTTGGCATTAGGAGCAATTCAAAATCCCCAATGCAAAACACTTTTACGTAGTGTATAGATAGATAGATAGATGTGCATATTTTACATGGCTAGCCTCACAAATATCGAGGGATATACCCTGTCTATTATTTCCAGGAGGGGCCATGGCGTAGATGGAGAGTCCTAGAGTATTTAATGCTCATTTTAAGCTACGCAGACCCAATTAGAGCCCGCGCTCTACTAGACAACTCCCGGCAACATCCAACGGCCCACACAGTGTGCCATCTTCCCAATTTCCCTCACATGGCTTGGGTTAACCCGGGGCTATGGTAACATTCACTCGCCCATGTTGAATCGCCGTCAAGAGGAATCGAACCCCGGTCTCCCGCACAGAGTACGAGAGCTATAACCACTATAACCACTATATTCGTACGCACCTTTGCCCATTTTTGCGTACGTATATGTTCATCTGCTATTCGTACGTAGGGTTAGGGTTAGGATTCTTTTTTCCTTTTTTCTACGTATGAATAGCGCTACGCACTATTAATATGCACTTTATGTCATATTAAAGTGCGTATGAATATACAGTTCCACACTTTTATATATGGGTATGTGAACACACCTTTGGTAAAAACTATTCTGACCCAACTTAGAGCATGGCCTGTCTATAGATGGTACTTCTTTTGACACCATGACCTATCTTTTGACATACTGTCCTGTCAATTGGATGGACCAAGACCAACCTGGGGTAAGGGGCCTCGTCCATACTCACATTGCCATGACAATTTTTCACACCCACCCAGCATGAGAAACGTCCACTCGTGGCAGTTATTTTTCCAAAAAAGAAACCTATCCTACAATTCTTTGGTGGTCTCATTGATTTTAGTGGGCAAAAACGTAGTTTTAAATTGCCACAAAAGAAACGTCCTTTGCACATAGAGAGGTACCCACAAACGTCAATGTATTTACATGCATTAAGACCTTGTATTTAAAATAAACTAACGATTCCGTGCTTAGCTCTCATTCCGTGCTTAGCTCTCGTCATTCCGTGCTTAGCTCTCGTTGAGGTCGGACGTATCTAAAACGCTCCGGTCTTGGCGCGCTAAGTCGAAGAAAGAAAAAAGAAGACTAAAGCTTGAAGAGCTCCTGCTTTGACAGCTAAGTCCTTTTTGATTTATTATATACTGTACTGCCTTCTTTACTTCATTTATATCTTTTCATTTCTTTAATTTGTTGTTTTGTAAGTTTTTTAAATTATTGTTTTTGTTAATAAATTGTTTTTATCCCAGTCAGTTTTTTATCCATCTATCATCTAATATGGTAGCTTTGCTGTGTTGTGGGTTCCTGCTGCTCCTTCTGTGTAACATCGTAAGGAAATGGGCTTGCCTCAGATCCTTCAAACATAGTTTTGGAAGAGCACATAACCGTAGAATGATCTCTCTACGACTTAAAAATAACTTTACTCAGGTAGGAAACCCCACATTTACGCTAAAACTGATTTTTGTGTTCGTTGTATTTTTGAGCAATACAAAACCTTCGTTCAAAAGTAGCTCACCCAACAACAACGAAATGAGTCGACTAGATAGGAGTTTCTTTTCTATCTCTTCACTTGATGCCTGCAATAGAGTTTCTGAAAGCCAGCTCACTCTCCAATTAAAATTAATGGCTTTATCAAAACTTAAGCCAAGCAGGCACAAGTATTTCTATTTTTTAATCCTCTTGTCAGGGGACATCTGCCTCAACCCAGGTCCTGTTAAGTATCCCTGTTCTTCATGCTTAAAACCTGTGGCAAAAACACACAAAGCACTTTCTTGTGACAAGTGTGGATTATGGGCTCATAAAAAATGTGAGCGTATTTCTGATAAAAAATATCAACAATTTATGAAGACTCCTGAAGATAAACTGTTTTTCGTTTGCAGTCCCTGTCTTTCTCGTAATTTGCCCTTTGCTAATGAGGAGTCATTTGGTGACGAAATTCCGGACAACATCAATATTACTATTGATGAAAACTTTGATTTTGAGGCAATCAGTAATGGGAAGGGCTTAAAAATGGCCCATCTCAACATTAATGGTCTGTCATCCAAACTAGACTATGTTAAACTTCTGCTACATCAAACAAAACTTGATGTATTCTCCATCTGTGAAACCAAAATTGATGACACCATCACTGACAATGACGTTAAAATTGATGGCTATGTTTGTTATAGGAATGATCGGAATAGACGAGGTGGGGGTGTTCTAATTTTTGTTAATGAAAACTTGGATAGCCACCTTTTGAAACACCTTTACTTCGAAAATGTTGAATCACTATGGGTGAAAGTGTGCCTGAAAAAAACTAAACCTATTTACGTGTGTGGGGTTTACAGGCCACCTGGAGGTAGTGATTTGCAGAGTACCGAAAACCTGTGTACTCATTTTAAACAGTGTTTTAACAAGCTCCCAGAAGAGAAAGAAGTTTTTATCTTGGGAGATTTTAACTGTAACATGCTTTCAAAATATGCTCTCTCCTCCAAAATAAAGGAATTATGCTCCACTCTTTTCCTAAAACAACATATTACGGAGCCAACTCGTGTTACTGAAAATAGTAGCACTCTTATAGACTTGATACTTTCTAACAGTTCTTGTATTTCTAAAACTGGTGTCATGGATTTAGGCATCAGTGATCACAATTTAGTTTATGTGATCAGAAAATTCAAAAGGCCAAAATTTGAACCTAAAACATGCAAGGTTCGTAGCTACAAGAACTTCAGTGAAGAGGCTTTTCTGAAAGACCTCAGGAATTTAGACTGGTCATATTTTAATAATTATGATGACCTTGATAAAGCATGTGAGAAACTGAATAAAAATGTTAAAACAGTGGCTGACAAACATGCCCCTTTCAAAACACATAGATTTTCTGGCCGTGTTGAGGCATGGGTCACTGATGAAATAATAATAGCCATCAAAGAAAGAGACTTCTTGAAACGGAAAGCATCAAAAACAAAATCCATCATAGACTGGGAAGCTTTCAAACAAAAAAGGAACCAGGTAATAGGTCTCAAAAATCGACTCAAAAACGAGTACTATAATGACATTTTGCAGGACTTTCAAAAACGGCCAAAACAACTTTGGAAAACCCTAAAAAAACTGGTTCCTGATAAGTCAGGCAATACTACCTCGATAAAACGAGTAGTCCAAAACGATGGTACAGAAACTTCTCACCCAAAAGAAATTTCCAACACATTCAATTCATTTTTTGTCAGTGTTGGTGCAAAACTAGCCTCTAAATTTTCTTCTGACACTACTAATGTTAATCCACCTGTTAGCGGACACGATTTTCGGTGGGCTCGTATTGAGACCAAAAGTGTCGAAAAAATAATTAGATCACTAAAACTTAATAAAGCTACAGGCTTGGACGGAATTGGTTCACGACTGCTAAAAGCAGGTTCGTCAGTTTTAAGTATTTATTTATCAAGTCTTTTCAACAAATCTTTATTTACTGGTTATGTACCTAAATGTTGGAAGACTAAAAGGGTCTCGCCTATTTTTAAAAGTGGCAATAAAACAGATCCTACTAATTATCGGCCTATCTCCATTTTGCCAATTCCTATGAAAATTTTTGAAAAGTTAGTGCATGAGCAAATGTCTCATTTTATTTCTGAGCACAACTTCCTGAATGACAGACAGTCCGGATTTCGAAAACTCTTTTCCACAGAAACTGCAGTAGCCGATGTCTCTGATTTTATTCTTACTGAGCTCGACCAACATAACTTTGTTTGTGCTGTGCTCATTGACCTTAAAAAAGCTTTTGACACTGTTGATCATAAAATTTTGTTAAAAAAACTATGGTGTTTTGGCATCAGAGATGCTGCCTTTGACTGGTTCGAGTCCTACTTAACGGACCGAATGCAGCTGACTCTTGTAAACGACACAGGATCAGATCTGCTTCATGAAGACGCTTTTGGGGTGCCGCAGGGATCTGTGTTGGGGCCCCTGCTCTTTCTTTTGTATATTGATGACTTAAAATCTGTCATCAATTCAAACTACCACCATCTATATGCGGATGATACAATAATTATTTCGTCTCATAAAAACTTGGATACCCTTGTCTCCCAGGTTGAGTTAGAACTTTCGCAAGTCGACCTCTGGCTGAATAATAACAAAATGACTATTAATACGGACAAAACTGAAACAATCTTTTTCGGCAACCACAGCCAGTTAAAAAAAGTTGAGAACAAAACTATCAACTATATGGGTATTCCTTTGAAGAGGAGCGAAAAAGTTAAATATCTTGGGGTAACATTTGATCAAAAAATGCAATGGGAAAAGCACATTAATGACATAAATAGAAAAATACTAATTAAATATTCTAAAATTAGAACCATTGCATCCTGTTTAACACCTCACACAAAAAACCTTTTAATTAATGCACTTGTCATGCCATATTTCAACTACTGCTCCTCGGCATGGGCTTGTGCCACCCAAGGTAGATTGGGAAAACTAGAAAAACGATTAAAATGTGTCCGTACCTTTCTTGGGAAAGAGAGGGAATATTCAATGAATAATTTACTCATCAAAAACGATGCCATATTAGTTTTTAAAGCCATGAATCACATTGCTCCTGATTACATGCGCTCAAAATTCCTTTTGACAAAAAACTGTCATAATCATCAAACAAGAGGAGCTTCAAAAAACAGGTTCACACTTCCCTTGGTCAACACGGAATTTGGCAAAAAAGCCTTCCCATTTAGAGCTGCAAAAGTGTGGAATAATCTTCCAGACCAAGTGACCTGTGATGGAAGTCTGCTTTCGTTTAAGACTTCCATCTCTAATGTATTTGGCAAATTCTAATGGAGATCACTTTTGAATTTTTTAATTTTTGTTTTTTATTCTCTTTCTTTTCAATTTTCACAGATTATAAATGTTACTATGTTTGATTGAGCTGAGGCAGTCTAAGGTTTATCATTTTTTGTTTCTTTTTTGTTCTAGTGGCCCCCAGTGGAAACAATCCACTAACTATAGGTTTTTGTGATTTTCTGGGCTAGCCACTTTAAATATTTATTATTATTATTATTATTATTATTATTATTACTCCAATAAAGTGAAAAAACTGAACTACTTTTTATGGTATATTGTTGTACAAAGCTGGCTGAGATTAAATCAAGTCATGTATTTCAAGTTTTTTGTGGGTAGCAAACACAACACTACTTGGCAACTCTTTTTGGTGGAAGACCAGACTGTTGATTTCAATCGTTTACAGCTGAGAAGATCATAATGCATTTTTCAAAGTAGTTATAGAGGATTGTTGTGTGCATAATAACTTGCTAAATAATTATGTCTTAAATATCAAGATATGACATGCAGGTCAGTGTAATGTAATGTTATACATATAACAGCTAGCTATTTGTGTTTACTTTTTAAAGATAATCTGCGATGGAATTATTGTAACTTGACCTTTTACCTTATTTGAGAGGCGGGATCACTTTTCATGTGATCATTCTCTCCAACTTCAAGAAATACACACTTTTAATTATTTCCAAAGGCAGTTCTAAAGTGTTTGAAGCTTCTATTTGAACTACAGAAACCTTTTTGAAATTCTAGCTCAGCTAGACGAGGTGGTGATCAAACCCACAACTATGGACATGAGGCGAGCACTTTTAAAATGCTCGACCGACTAAGCTACTACTAATTCCCATTTATCAAATTTATTTGTCAATTTATGCCTGTATTTGTTTAATTTTTAAGAAAAGCAGAATTTATGACATGGTATTTGTATTTCCTTTTAGTCCTCTCCTATAGACACTGCATTTATCAACATTTAAATTGGCCTGTCTTTTTTAAATCTAAAGCAGGGTGTGTGTTAGTTGTTGAGTCTAGCCCATCTTACAATGTTCAACTCTAGTTCTGGGTCTTGATATGGCTCGACAATCACAGGCTTGTTTTTGCAGATTGCTACATACAACCTATTCTGCAAATTCTTCATTCTGCCAACCAAGGCATCAGTTCAATGACCAGGCGTGCTAATCAGTCTATATATTGGCCAGCGATGCAACACTCAATAAAGAACATGTGTTATACCTGCTTCAAATGTATAATAATATTTCACCCCAACATTGCAAGGAGCCCCTTATTCTCACCAAAACTCCTGATTACCCATTTCAGTATATATGTGCAGATTATTTTGAAATCAGGTGCCACCATTATTTTACAGTCGTTGACCAATTTAGCGGCTGGATTATGATCTACTACTTTGCATCAACAATGCTCAAGAGTTATCATCAATACCTGCAGAGTATATTAATATTTACAAAGTACGGCACCTCCGAAGAAATAAGCACAGGTGGCGGTCCCCAATTTGCATCAAAACTGTTCACACAGTTTATTCAAGACTGGGGAGTGACACATCGACTCTCATCAGCACATTACCTACAGTCCAATGGAAGAGCTGCGCTTGATGTCAAGTCTCCCTAACGGATTATCTTTGATAATGTTAGATAGATAGATGTGCATATTTTACATGGCTATCCTCACAAATATTGAGGGATATACCCTGTCTGTTAATGTTCCTACAGACGGCTCTTTAAGGTTACTGTAAAGGAAACAATTTTTTTTCTAGATTATTTGCAAAAAAATCATGACATATAGAAAAAAAATTCTTTTTCCAATGACATATTTTATAGTCTATGAAAATATTTGGAACATCCCTTTTTTCTGGAAAAAGCCTTTTTAGAGCTGTTATATCCTTCACACCTTTGAAAAAATATGTGCAAAATGAGTTGAGCATATTTTTTGTAAACATTATGCATAATATGGAACTCCCGTATAAAAATATGCATAATAAAATTTTTCTTTCACTATCGAATTAAAAAAAAATCAAAGTTAAGGAATATGCATATGAGCTCTCTCTTGTAAACCTGACTTCTGTGTAATAATTCTGAACGCATGCACGCATATTCAGCATAAAAAAAAGTTCGCACTTCTATCATCTTTCTGCATACTCAGTTCACACATTTTTATAACACCTACAAAAATCTTTAAAAACAAATATCTTGTTAGTAAATTTTCGCATACATGCCTTTACGTTTGTGGTCTCTTTTTCCGAAAGCTTCCTATTGGCTCATTGAGATTTTTGGTAATGAAAAGCTGAATAAATTATGCACAAAAGGTTCCCGGATTTTTTTGTATAAATTACTGATTAGCGAATTATGACGACAGAAAGAAAAAAATATGCATTTTTTTGAATAATTATATATAATTGCAAATAATTTCATAACGACGTTATTAGAAAAAAAAAACGGGAACCTTTTTGAATTTAATTTATGCTGAATATAATGGTGCGAGAACGAGAAGTCTGCGACCACGCGTTTGGAAAAAGAAGCCATTTGAAAACGTACAGTGAAAAAAATTGGTGTGTGTTTATTTCATTATATTTTCTTTTTGGAAAATTACCATCTCACGAAAATATAGCACCATCAAAAAAGTCTTTCATCAAGCATTCAGAAACAAAAAAACATTTTGGATATCTCCAAAACCTCAAGCAACTTGTTTGGAGACGCTCCATGTTTTGTCAAGCAGTCGGCTAATTGGTGTTTTCCTTCAACCCACTTGACAGTAATCTCATCTTGTTCCACCATCTGCCTCAATCTGGCTATATCAACTCGCAGTCTCAAATCCTTTGTGACATTTGTCGTTTTCAAGGTTTCAAATAATGACTTGTTGTCGATAATACAAGTGGTCTTTGGAACCTTTGTCAACTTGCAGATTTGCTGTATGACATTGGCCAAATAAAAACTAGCATCAGCTCCTTCACTCAGAGCAAGTGTTTCCGAAGCAATTGAGCTTTTGGTTACCCTTTGTAGTTTCTTTGATTGCCAGCAGATTGGTATAACTTCGCTTAGGTGTTTCACAAATATGATGAATGCACCTTGTGATGATCCACACTTCAAACTGGCATGAGTTGCATCTGTGTAGCAAATAATTTCACAGTTTTTCATATTTGCAATTTTGGCAATGGTTATTGCAACATACTTGCTCTTAATTTTTTGAATAATCTTGTTGGCATCTTTCAAATTTTGAACTGTAGGTTCCTTGCCATAATTAGACGTTTGGCAACTATCATAAGCCACATCAGGGCGGGTTTGTCCGGCCACCCAAGCAATTTGCCCACTCAATGATCTCAGCATGGTCTTTTCCTTGCTAGCAATTTTTGTTCATTGTTAATACCATTTTCAATATTAACAGTTATCAAAGACTCTATATAGCTCACTTGATTAATCTTAATTTTGCTTTTAAATTGATCCACATCTAATCCTAGATACTTGAAGGTTGAGCTCGATTGCGTACTGATTTTGAACGTTTCGAAAAGTTTAGCAATAACATCTTTGTGGAAAGCTGGACTACCACCATACACAAAGTCATCAACATGGCAAACAAGAATTCCAATGATTTGCTTGCCTCTATATTAGTAAAACACAGCAGGGTCGTAGGTACACATTTCACCACCAAGTTTCAAAATTTCACTTCTCACTCGTTTGTACCATGTTCTAGATGCATTGTTGAACCCATACAAACATCTCTTTAGTTTCCACACTGTTCCCAATGACAATGTGTCTTTTGGTGGTTGTAGACACAGTTCTCTTTCAATAGCATCTCCCTGAAGAAAAGCTGCAGTGATATCAAGTGAATTGATCTGCCAATCATTGCTAACTATGATAGCCATAGCAAGTCTTTGTTTGCCACAAGTTAGAGAATCTGTTCTCAATAAATATGAATTTTCTTCGAAGCCTCTAGCCACCAATCTAGCTTTCACAACCCTTTTTTTACCTTTAAATGTCTCAGTTATGACCCATTTGCTTGATACAGTTGTTTGACCAGTGTCTGGAACTTCTTCGAAGACATCATTTTCTTTTAAATTCTGCAATTCTCTCTCCTTCGCATCAACTACTTCCTGTGAAAACATATCGACATCACACATATAGACGGGGAATTCCGGATTTTCCAGCTTGACCCATTTGGACACATCATTCCAATTGATGCTTTTTGGCTTTCTATCACCATCATTAGACACATTAACCCAATTTTTATAAGTGCCACTTCTTTTGGGTTGTGCTGAGAGAACTCTTGCGCGATACCATCTTCCATTTAGATTGTATTTAATGTATGATTTTGCTTTTGGTTTCAATTCAACTTTCTTGGATTCTGTAGATGGTCTTCTGAAAATGTCACTCACACAATGATCATAAATACCAGGCCAGTTGATCTGTACCTTTTAACTCTGCTACCATTATTAAATGATTCTTACCTTGATGAGGTAACTTGAAGGCTTCACCAGTCTCTAATACTATTGTATTGGTTACTGAAAGATAACAACAGAATTAACACAAATCGCAATATCAACAGAATGATTTATGTGCAATTATTCTGTTGCTAATTCCTGCAACATATATTTAATGCAGAAGGATATTTTTGAAGTTTGCATAGTGTAGCCATGTACTGCAACATTTTATTTGCAGCATTTGTAGTGCTATACTGGGCGGTAAAAAGTACAGCAAAATGATAGGATCATGATTCGGTGGATTTGCAATGTTTGCCTGAAAAATGAAGTAAGATTTATTGCTGTAGAAATTCCTGACAATGAATGGGTCGTAACATTCCTCAGGCTTTGGTGATATGGTCCCCAAGAAGTAATGTCATAATCAACATTACACATTTTACTATTGCTGGACCTAACTCCAAAGGGAAACTTAAAAAAACCTGAGGCAAAATGGTGGAATTAGACATGAAGAAGTTCATAACAAATGCAGGTCTTCAACCCTTTAATCACATGGAGAATTTGCTGCGTAAAGTCGTTGTTAAACAAACAGACATGTTTATACAATTTGTTTTTAGTAAAATTTTGACATATATTAATTAAATTATATTAAAAATAATAACAATAAAAATATGTAATTTAAAGGAAGAAAATTTTCTTGGAAGAAACCTTATCAGGGTAAAAAAAACGTAAAATAAAGAGAAATAACCTTCACAATTAGCCCCATATGAAATTTTTCACAATAAATAATTCACAAATTATCATTATAATTATTTTTTTTGTGAGAAAAGCAACTTTTACAATAGGCGGGTGTTGATTATCATATGTTCAAGTAGGTCCTTAAATAGCACGATTTTAAATTGATGCAAAGAGTTGGTTAACAGCTATTACATGAAACCAATAGAGATAAAGTATTGCTAGGGATTTTTTTGTTTTCATCTCCTAAGAGATCCTAGGATAATGGTATTTCAAGAGAATGAACTTTTGCTAATTTCCTATTTCCATATATTTTGTTGAAATATACTTTCATGTTTAAGCCTTTTCAAATTTTTTTTTTATGCAGCCTAACTTTTGGAATTTAGTCCAAAAATCATGAAAGTTTTTTTCTTATAAGTATTTGAAAAAGTTGATATATACCTTAAATAAATGCCTCTTTGAACTGAACACCCTTTCCTAAATTAGAATCCATTTTATATATATTGAAACATTACAGCCACAAACTTTATATGTTGTCTTTCACAATTACTGTATATAGTACTGAAATATATATTTTAGAAACAAAAAGAAACATTTCTCATGAAAAAAATAAAGTTGAGGTGGAGATGTTACTCTTGGTATCTGCTTTCTTGGCAGGTGTTGCACTTGTGATTGTTGTTGAAGTGTTTATCGTATATCGATGGTTTAGATCACTTCCAAATGAGGAGCCCAAACTTTTTCCAGTACATAAACCTGTTACTAATCCCAAGGTATATATGTGTTTTTTATGTATAAAATTTAGGTGTCAGCCTGTGCAAATGACAAATGACAAATAGGCTAAGTTTTTCTGTGACTGAAAATACTGAACAAAGCCGAAACTTAGTTTTCCAAAAAAGTCTTATTTGTTTTTGTTTGAATATTAGTACATCATTACAAAGATTGACATCAATTGTATTATAAAAGTTAATGAAGCCATTGCGGTGCTCTAATAAGTTAACTGTCATCTCCCATACATGTAACTAGGTACCACGTAGGACCACAATAAGACTAATTTCCTAAAGCCAGGTCAACCAACCTGTTTCAGAAAAACAGGTTGATTAAATCATCAAGATTTCAATGATGAATCTTTCAAATTGTTTTTCTGCCTAATTAAATTTTCCATGTGTTTATCGACTAATTAATCAGTATTTAGTTCCAGCTCAAAATTGTGACTTAGATGTAGGCAAGTTTTGCGACATTAAAATTTCATTAAAAAATTTAGTTAGGGCATGATTTTTGACTTACTGGGACTTTAAAACACCATGAGGTGTGTGGCAACGTAAACTTGTTTACCATTATCCTTAGGTGAATTTAGGGTGAACAAAGGCCTGTTTCCCTCAAATGACATTTTTTTTTGGCCTGCGAGATTGCATTTTTCTTGGGACAATCCTTATGGACTTGTAGTGAAGTGGGGTCTCTTAATAAAACTAATCAAGTTTTTTACAATGTCATGGATGCTGAATATTTTAGTCAAATAGAGTGATTAGATGTTGTCAAAATTTTGAGTTAATGAGAGATTTTCAGGGTGGGTGTCTTTTTATGGAATATGCAGGGAAACTTGAAACTTACAACATGACTTTATTTCATTAAGAGGGTAAATTACTGTCCAAGTGAAAATGATCAAACATAAGGGGGGGGGGGGGGGTAGGGCAGAAAAATGTCAGTTTGGGATGGAAAGAAACAAAAATTGTCAGCAACATTGAAAATCCTATGATAGCTTCAGATTCGTATGTGTATACATATTATAATGATTTGCCAAGCACTCTTAATAAATACTCAAACATGTCTCCTTAACTGAAACTTTGAACATGCGCAATCGAAAGTTAAATCTTTTAATAACATTTTATGGATATTGAAATACTTTAGTGTAACAATGCATCTCAAACAGAGTAAAAAAAAAGATACAAGTCTCTTAAGTGTGCCAGTATGTCACAACATTTAATGAGTGTTAATGCTGGCATGCTATCAGTATCAATCAGTTTTCCTTTTTCTACAGGACATAGCAGAATACTGCGGGATCGAAGGTGCAACAGAGAGTGAAACTTGTATGTTCCTGAATCTCACATTTCAGTTTTTGTGGAAGGAGTGGAGGGACTCTCCTAAAACTAGAAACTTTTTTATACGTAAGATGAACCTGGAGTTTCAAGAAATGCTTCTTAACAAAGCTGCTGGCAAGCTTATGGAACAGATAACCGTCAGTGATTACTATCTAGGAGATTCTTTACCTGTTATAAAAAGTATATTACTTTTTTTTAATTTACTAATTTCTTTTTGTGTTTCAAATACAAAAGACCTGATTCACATAATATGCAGCACTTACTGCATAATGGTATTATAATAATAGAAATACTGCCAACTCTAAGCAGTCTTGCCAGCGTTAAACGTATGAATAATCTTTTACATCTCGGCTTTATCACAGCTCATTCCACTAGGAGTTTTTGAGTTTTCCCAGTTTTGCAAAACCATAATATCTACACTTTTTAACAACAGCAAAAAAAACAAAGAGCTGTGCTGCAGCTTTAACTAGTGAGTGTTGTGGCTTTCGCTTGTCCTTTTTTTTTTTACTTTTACAGGATCGTTACGACACCCCTTACCCTTACAAACCTGTCTCTGTTTCATTGACATTTTAAGATGAGGGCAATTATTTACTCCTACTTAAGAATTAACTTGATTAAAATGATTAATTAATGAACAATTGAAAAACATCACTCTTTTTTTGTTATTCAAAACATCATTATCACTTGCACTTTAACACTATTAACACCAGGTTTTTTTAGTCTAGTGTAAAGTGCCCACAAGCCATAAATGCAAAACTACTTTGGTGATTTTCCAATTTCCTTCAGTAATGGTTAAGAAATTTGCATTCCATAACCATTACTGATGATATTAATTCATGGTGGGCAAAAAGAAACGTTCTTCCAAAAATATTAATGTTTGAGTAAATATTGTCAAAAAAATATTAAATGTTTAGAATATGACATTTGAGATATTTGAAGTAATTATGCACATAGTTACAGAGAGTTCATTATATAGGATAATTTCCATTATATATATTTTGGCTTGTAAATAATATCTATTAAGGATTATGATTTACAAAAACTTTAATCTTGTCACTTTTATAATCTTCTCTATTGTTTTTATTAAACGGTTTACTGATGTGTAGAAGCGACAATTATGAAAATAGATGCTCGTAACTCTTCACAAGTTCCCAGAGAAATTGACATTGCTGTAGATATTGAATATTCTGGTGGGTTTATCATATCACTGGATGTTGATCTAATATTTGGAAAGTCTGCACATTTCACTGTTAAGTTGAATTCACTGGTTGGTCGTTTGCGACTTCAATTTACCAGAAATCCTTGCACACATTGGTCTTTTTCCTTTTACGAGGTAAGTAATTTAAATTGTGAAACAATGAATACTGTAAGTTAGGTTGTGGCTATGCAGTAAATTAATTTTGCATTTCTCTTGCATTTTTATACACATTTCAATAATTAATTCGTTTGAAATTTATAATATAATTATTTTTACTTTTTTGTCTTTCTACTTTTTAGGAATTGTATACATTTGGACTCGATGTTTTGTTAAAGCTTAGTTTTTCACTTTCTAGGATCCACTCATGGACATAAAAGTAGAGTCCAACTTTCAGGGGAAAAATTTACCAAAATTAACATCATTCATTCATAATCAAATACGACGCTCTGTGAAAAAGAAACACACTTTCCCAAGATACAAAGTTCGATATAAACCATTTTTTCTTCAAGAAAAGCCACAAGATGGAAAAAACGAGGTTTGATTTTTAACATGTTCTAGCATTTAATTGCATGCGAAACATGCTCAGGGGATTTTTTGTTCACAAACTATTTCCAATGGTGTTTTTTTAGAATCATATTCTATGTATACTCTGTTGCAGTTGTTAAACTGTTTGAAAATGTTCCTACATATAACATTCACCTAGTAACGATCATGTGCCTGTTTGATAAATTGACAATTTATTATCAAGTTATTGATGTAAAAGCTTTCTATTTAAAGAGGTGATTAAAGATTTAAGACGAAAACAGTCAACATTTTACTTTTAAATGTTTATATTTCAAATCTGTAGTGTTGCTCTGGAATTTTATTGCTAGGTATATTTTAGTTTTGACACACTTGTATGGAATAAAAAAACCCAATCAAATATAAAACGGTATGTACTAATAAAATGTTTTTTAGGTATTTGTTCACAACAGTCTTGTCACTGTTGGCAAATTAGATGTCGAAATTGTAGAATGCACGAGAATTCCGCAACTACCCAAAGGATCGCATATATATTGCAGTTTGTCTCTTGACTCTTTACCCTGGAAAGAAGATATGCCTATGAGAAGATCTCTATGGCCAGTTCATGAGGTTGACTTTTTATGTTTTGTAAAAATTTAAATACTTCAGCAAACAGCACTGCCATATGCCTTACTTTATGTTCAGGTTGGGAATATTTTTCCTTTTTTGTTTCTTTTACAAACGAGTTGGTCAGCATTTTATTACCTTACTACCTTATAGGCTGTGCTGGAGTATTACCATGCCTTAATTTCATGTTTAATACACATTTTGAAAAACTGTCCTGGTTGACATTTGTACATAGAAAATAGGCTAATGTGTTTTTTTCTATCTTCATTTTTTTACATCTTAGTTTTACATTGGCTAATAAAGGTCATCTGAATTGTATTTTTTGTAAATATTATAATTTTGTCAGTTTGATATTACAAGTGAGCAGTCACCATCAGGCGTAAGAGTTACTTCTTGTCGTAACATGTTATAATTTCGTTGGCTATTGTGGAAAAAATTTTCTTTTTATATTACTAATTTCCTATAATAGGGTATTATTCAGACAAGAATCCTTATTTTTCTTTTATCAGCTTTTTAAAGTTGATATTATTTTTATCTCTAAGGTACTGATCTGTCGTGCTCTCTCTGGGGCTATTGGAATTAGTTTTGATCGTGGTTTTGAAATGGTAGATGAGGAGAAGCGTGAAGTCATTTACATCAAGACAGTCAATCCGAACTCACCAGCCAGTCAGGTTGACATTCAACGAGGCGATATTTTGATAAGTGTAAACAATGTTGATGTCACATCAATAAAACAAGCAGGTCGACTTGTCAAGAATGCTGGCAACAAGTTAGTAAATTCACATCATGTTAATTATTTTTTACCTTCCCTCATAACCCAAGACAGTTTTTTCAGCTAATATTACTTCTATAACAAAGACCTGGGAACCCCTAATATTGAGATTGACGTTAAAATTATGGTGTTAGAAATTCAATTAGCCTCGATAACTTTTACTTTTGTGATTGTTTATCTGTCTAAATACTTGGAAAATCATTTTTTGTCAATCAAAAGTGACAAGAACTGTTTTAGTGGCAAAAAAATTATTGTAATAAAATTTAGGCACAATTTATTGCGATTTATCTTGAAATACTTTGTAATTGTAAAACAATCTATAATGTTGCAAAAACCTGAAAGATTTTTTTAAGGTCAATATTAAGTTTTTGTATATAAAGATGTGAAGTGAAGAGGGCAGCGATCCTCCTATGCTATCACAATTGCATGACACTCCTTCTTCGCCTGGGAATTGCAACCCTATGAGATTTAAAAAAAAGTCTACCCCCTCATTAAGAACTAAAGGAAAAGAGTTCTTTTATTGGAGAAACACCAACAATTAAATTTTTATTGGGGAAAATTTTTCATTTTTTGTATTATTTATTGTATTTGTATTGCAAATCTAAAGTAAATACATTGTTTTGCTCTAGGTTCACATTTAAACTACAACGCCCTCCACCAGACTCTGAAAAAGAAGTGAGTGCAGCTGCTTCTATTGTGGAAGACCAGGAAGATGCTAATAATAAGAAACAGAGTTATGATGAAGCTGAAAATGGTTTTGATGATAACAGTATAGCACTTCATGAAGAAGACAGTGAGAATGAAGAATTTGTGAACATCTTTCTAGATGAAATCGAAAAAGAATTAATGGATGATGCAAAAACTCGAAAATTTGTGCATGACTATAAAGAAATGAAACGGAAATCAATGATTGATCAAAATGATACTGCTATATTTAGCACAGAGGACTCTGCAAGCAATCCCGGAAGTAGTAGCTCTGTGAGCGAGGAAAATGAGTATAAATTGGTTGAAAACAAGAATTGCAGAAATTCTTTTACAGAAGATGTGGCGGAGAAGAAACCGCCAAGACGTACAAAGTCTTTTCCATTTAAATTTATGAGAAATAAGAGTAAAGTCACAAAGTCTGTTTCCAACAACATGTTAAATAAAAAATCAAACAATGCAAGTGAAACAAAGCTGCTTTCCTCGTTAAAGCATCCTTTAGAAAATAATGATAATGTTGTTAATAAAAAAAAGCATGTCACTTTAGCGGATGTAAATGAAACTTTCGATGTATCAACAGATGAAATTAATTTTACATTTGACGAAAAAAAAGAAGCTTTAGGTGTTTTTGATAGTACAGAAATAAGCGCAAGTCTACATAGTGCAGACGGTGAATGGGATAATATTTCACATAATAATTTTGAACCTGGCACTGAGAGAGTGTTGGAAACTGAAGAGGAGGTAACAGGACAGCGAACATCACTCGCAAGTGCTAATCAGGTAAAAATCATTGTCCCATTATATGTTTTAAAAGGGTATTATTTTTATAGGATAGCGAAGAATCATGGAAAAGTCACAGAGTTTGTTTTAACCTGGAAAAAGTCATAAAAAAATATTTGAAAAAGAAGTCATTGAAAATTTATGCGTGTTCTTGCATCAATGTTTTTTTTCCAGCCTGTTTTTTGTTTCATTTATTGCCATCAACGTTATATAAATATTTCTGTAGCCACCCTATCATGCGTTCAGTATATAGTCTTATAGCTCTGTATTTGTTGTAATTGATTTTGACTCGATTATTACATTCACATATAATTTAAATTTTCAAACAAATTTTAGGAACCTGTGTGGAACGAAATTTTTTCCTTTGACGTTGAAAAAGAACAAAAGTTTTTAAACATTTGTGTTTGGGGCAGGTGTGAGATGGCATTTGAAAAAGACGCTCTACTAGGTTATGTAAGAATAAATTTTAATTATTTTACTCAATCTTTCTTTATTTTTGTTTTATCCATTTTAACTTCTCCTGGTGAACAAAACTCTACCCTCTCTTTATATTAAAGAAATTTAGCTATTTCCTCTTCCCAACCCTTCGAGGAAGCGAGCCGTCTCCATTGATAATAAATAATCAGAAAGAATGTCTGGAAATTTAAAAGTAAACAGTTGTTATTATTTCACGTTAGGTTTCCATACCTTTGATGGAACTGGCTGTCGAATGTTTATCAACGTCCGGTAGGAAGAGTATTCAAACCTTCTTTTTAGCGGCTACTGCAAATAGAATTGCTGTGAAGTGAGTACAAAACACGTAGTTTTCTCAAAAGAGAAAGGGAGCAATCTTTTTATATATTCTATCTGGTTTGGCAATAGTTAAGTCTGGTAGAATAATGATTTTTTATCAGAACTTCTCTCGAAGTCGACAGATGACATAGCGGGAATTATTTAGGAAGGACTAACTCCCCAGTGATTTTCTATTTCAAAAGCTAAATATTTGAAGTACTGTTCTTAGGTTGTTAAATTACATCAGTAAGTCCGGATGTGCATAGCTTTTGTATGCTTCTATATGAATTAAATCACCTCTTATTGACAGAGATAAGAATAATAGGTAATCATGACTATGAAACAACTTTGCTTTCTGAAACAAAAATTGTTTTAAGTGTGATGATGATTTATATTTTATGTTGTTAGTTTTACTAGTCTCGAATGGTGTGCCCTTACAAAGGTGTTTCTCGAATGTTTAAATTCACCATTTGACCTACAAAATTTTTTCCAACTAAATAACAACTAAGACTAATGAAAGAGCTAGCGATCTATTTAAAAGTAGTAAGATAGCTGATATGCTACACAGTTCATGTGAGTTATTCTTCTTACTAGTCGTGCATACTTGCGCACCATGATGCCTGGTTTGAATCTGGGTTGCTGTAATGGTGATATCACGTTAGCGTACAAGTATATAACAGCTGTCCCTGAGGCTGAACTTGAATCAGAAGAAATGAAACTTTTAGAGGAGCAACTAGAGAAAAAGGTGAATGAATTTATTTATTTTACTTTAAATGTTTTTAGTTGTGACGATTTTTTGTTTTTCTAGAAAGTTTAAATGACTATAATTGCAAGTGAACTTTGAACAAAACGCCTGCAGTTGTAACGTTGTAGGCACTTATCCCACTGCCAAATTTTTAATGATGTTTGCGATTATGTTAATTAGATTGTTTGATTATGACGTGTATGCATGTTATTGTTGAATAACAACAAAATGATGGTATTGTTATCTTTAGGAGATTGACAAGGAAGCTAAAGAGCTGGAAGAGCGAGATAAAACTGATGAAAAGTACGTGTGCCGATACATTGTGTCCATCTTCTCTTCATGTTACGTTTAAGGTCATTCCATAACTTGCTCTCAATTTTACATCTTTTTAAAAGCGAATTCCACGAGGAAGAATGGTCATAAGGCATTTGTTAAATACACTCACTTAAGAACAGACTTTATTTGTTGTTTAATTCATCATGCTTCACTTTAGGCCACACTTACACAATTTTATTGGAACTGAATTTTACTTTCCAACGCGCTGTGACTACTGTCAAAATAAGGTACAAAAAAATATCATAGCAATTCTTTGACGTACAGCAAATTTTTTCTTTGCCTTAGTTATCGTTATAATATATTGAAATATTTTTTCTTTATACTTTTTGTTGATTAGGTATGGCGTAAGGTGGCGTTTCAATGTGGCGTTTGCGCCATGGTATGTCATAAAAGATGTATTGACAATGCACAAGCCAACACTTACTGCACGAGGTAAACGAAAATTAATTATTAGATAGGATAAATTTAAGTGTCAGGCTCTATGAGGCAATTCAAGAGAAAAACTAAATTCAGGGAAATGAATCTAATTAAAAAACGGACGAGATTTTACCACAGGTTTTCAGATGTCTTTTAAAGTCACGTGTTGCTTTCGTTAAAGGCTGGTCCTTACTTATGTAAGGTCTGTGATAGTTGTATGGCCTAAAACGTTCTGAAAATTTTCGATATTCGTCATTGTGATACTTGTTGATGTCGCAACATATGATAAGTCGGTAAGAAACTCTACAGAAATGAAGAAAATAATGTTAGAGAAAATATTTTTATGACTGGTAATTTATTTTTAATTTTTGAACCATGATTGGCAGCATATTTGATTCAGTTTTTTTAAATTTTAAATTTAAAAAATTTATTTGATAATTTCACTAAGTACATATTTAGATAAAAAAAAATCCGTTTAGATAGGCGACGACGTAAATTATGTAATGCAGACGTGCCTAAAAGAGCGACTATTAGATTTTAAATGGTATTTGCCTTGCTTAGCACTTGCATAAGTAACAGTCTTGTTGACTTACGAAGTATTGACTTTTTGTCGCTTTCGGCCATATTTACAAAATGACATAATAATAGTGTAACATTCGTGTTTTGTTCACCATTAGTCATCTTAACTTTTTCGCTATTCCCACAAACTAATTAATATATTATCTAAATACTGATAACAACGACACACAACGACATGCAATAAAAGCTAATTAAATACGTAGTCTTCTCCTAGATGAAAGCAAGTACAAACATCACTTGTGGTAATTCCATTCTATTGCGTCCCTAAAAAGACTATCCAACCGTTAAAATAAAGTAAGATTACAATAAAACATTTAAATTCAAGAAACTTAATAAATAATAAGTCATAAAAATTTACGGTCCCAATAAAACAGCGTTACAAGAATTCTCTTGAGCAGTTATTGCTTCAATTTCAGTCTTTGCCTTTTAGCTCTTAAAGTATTCATACAATAACTTGTTAAAAACGTTCTGTAGCTAAGTCGTCAATAAAAATTGATGTAAAACTGAGCAACCAATACAAAAATGTCAGACGCGGTTTTTATTCTTCTCTTAAACAGGCGTTCTTCGCGTGTGTTTGTTTGACGAATTAGAAAAAACAAACTAACAACTACGAAAAACCCTGAAAAACTAAGGCAATTTTGTGACGATTTTGGGAAATTTAAATCCAACAATATTTACTGCATGTGATGTTCTAAAATGCGCTATTTTATAAAAAGCCAGATGCTAAACTTAAAGCTGATATTGTCTTAGCAAATATAAATCTAACGCGAAAAAAGAAACAAAAATAATTTTTGTTAAAACTACTTCTTCTTCTTTTTGTTCAAGTCATGGTGTGCGCGCCAAACCTCCAATATGGCAGAAGAATGGTGCTGTACCACGTGCGAACGAGGACCAAGAATACGACGAAGAAGCTTCAAAACTTCAGGAGCAATCCACTTCCCCGCGTCCCTACTCAGTGAAGGTTCCAACATTACACGACCTGAGGCCTGGTATGAAAAACAGTGGCCGAGCCTCGCCGAATATCTTACAGAGGAGGAAGAAAATGACGAGGAGAGTGAGTTTGGATGATATTATTAAGCAAGACAAATCATGTAATAGTATACCCGAGGTAGGTTTTGTTTATACAACCACTACTCATCTACGATGTTGTATAGATAGGTGAATCTTTATCATGGCACTTCCGTATTTTTCATTCTCAGCAGAGAATGTTCACCCGGAACTCACACTACACTACGTGCGGCACGTGGTGTAGTGTCAAGGTGCTGGTTGAGTTATTGCCATCTCGTGTTAGCCTGTTAACCTTTGCTGATTGACAATTTGTAGTAAAAAGTTGTACCACATTCATTGTTGTATGTGGAAACGATAACATTCGCTCTTCAGCAAATTTGTTGTTTGTTGTTATTGCAAGTAAAACGTTTAATGAAGAAAATTTGGGTTCTTCACAAAACTTAGTTGAACAGATAAAAAAGAAAATTACGAATTTCGAATTCATTTTTCCCATCCTTATTATAAATATGACATATAAAGCAAAAAAATAATCGTAGCACCTTTACTCTCGAAAAATTATGCTGCACCTTTGTGTGTGACACAAAATCTTGATTCAATTCAAATTGCTCAAAATGAACTTGCTTTTGTTTGATATATACTACCCTAATGGTACGAGAAAAAATCTTTTGGCGACCCCAAAGCTAAGTTTTAAATTTTAAATAAAAAATTGTCTTAATGTAGGATATAGAAGATGCTGGATTGGATGATTCTATTACAACGGCCGCAGTAACTGCCAAAGAAGTAAGTTTTGTATAAAAATTCCCTTATAAATTTTTTTTAATATAATTTTTATTTTTTCTGGTTCTTCTCCCTTTTTAAATTATTATGAAGCTGGATCAGCAACAATTTTCTACAGGAAAAGAACAGTGAACTCTCTCTGTCGAACTCGCAAGGGACTCAAAAAAAATGTTCTTAAATTAAGGATTACCTGCCTAAAATGCTTGCTTAAAAGTTCATTTTTATCATGTTAAGTTCCTCTACATTGCGAAAAACTTTTACCACTTCTATTTTATTTTTTTTCAATTTACTAAAATTACCATGGTTACAATTTTTAGGCTGGACGTGAACTTTTTGCTAGCCTGGACGAAGATGACCGTCAAAGTAACATCCAAACAAAGGTGACAATCTTTTAAAATGAACACTGCTTCCTTCGTGTGGCTTGTCTAACGATCCATCAAAAAACCGTTAAAAAGGCTCGTCAAAATAACACAAGCAAATTGCAAGATTTTTTATATACGTTTTTCTTATACAAACAGTGAAATCTGTCCTGAAACTGGCTGTTCTTTTTCTAGAGCATTTTGAGCTTGATGTTTAAAATTCAGCCTGATTTTCTTATTTATTAATTTATTTTTTTATGTTTGTATGGTTTGATGCAAATTGAGCTTTTAATTATTTTCATAAACAATCGAGCCAATACCATTTTACTTAAAAGTGAGAAAAAAATGAAAAGAGCAATTGAGAAAAAGAAACGGTTCTTTAAAAACTTGTACTAGATCACCCAAAATTAAGGACACATCTTTTAGGACTGAAAACATGATAATTTTGAAATATACCAAAGATTGATGTGATAATTTGTTAGCAAAAGGTACAAAGTATTACAAAGCATTTGTTATTCCGTTCAAACACAGATCTTTCCCAACGAAATCTTTGTGTATTAGTTCTACGCCTGTTCACATCTCCATAACCTGTTAATCATAAAAACAAGTGTTTTTACTATTTCTATGCAAGGTGGATGAATTACAAATCGAAGTAACAGCTGAGAGCGTGAAGCAAACTGAGTTGAGAAAACGGATCGTGTTGTGTGACAACATGGAGCTCCAACAAAAGCTGCAATCATTATTGGTAAGTAGCTAAGCTTATATGCCCATTTGTTGTAAAGGATGAACTGTTCAAATTTGTTTTACTTTATCAACATAATGAGATCTTTGACTGCCATCTTGGCTCAGGAAAAAAACAGAATTATGATACACTAAATATAAGTTCTATGAAAACATCTTTTTAATCAGATGAAAAAGTAATACATTATGAAGACGACGTCCATGTCTTAAAAATAAAGTTTGCTAAACCATTGACTATGTTATGTAGAAGTTGACACGATAATCAAAGTATAACGACATGTAGTTTCGACCAGGTATTAATTTAGAAAATGATTAATTTTTCACATTACACTAAATTAAAGATTAGCGCCTACGTCGTTTCTTGTGTCTTGGAAGTTGTATTAACTTGTTGTCCGTCAGAAGCACGCATAATAACGTGTCATTATTATTTGTCCACTTCCCTGTCCTGAGTAACTGACCTGAGTAACCTCTACACCATGCGCTCCTTGTAGTAATGGTTTAGAAATTTATTTGAAGCTGTAATTTTTCTCTATGGTTCATGTCGAGTCATATAAAAAAATCGGTTTTCAAACTTACTTAGAGTAAAGTAACAATATATACCTCGACGTTCGTTTGTTAATTTCATGTGTTCTCTTTTTGAATGTTTTCTGAAAATTAATTTTATAAAGTGTCCAGCTCTTAGGCTACTGATCCTTCACATTGTCTATATATTTTTTTTTCAGAGGAAGTCGGAAGAGCGTGGCCAGGCTTTGGCGTTATTGATGATCCAATATTGCGCAGCTCTTAATGAATGTTTAACAGCAAACGAATCGCAACAATGCGACTTATGACTGTCGACTGATATTCCTACCCTCTCTGTATCAGTCTGCAAATTCTTCATAATTGTGTCATTTCGTCTGAGGTGTTAATAATCTTATTCTGTCATATATTGCTAAATGGTTTTCAAGGATTTTTTTATTGTACTTTGCACAATCTGAATTCTCCACATTTTATCTCATTGACATATCAGCATTGGTCTGTGAATTTTTTTTACTATCCGATACTATACTATATTTTACTATATCTGATACTGTAAGGAATTCTGATGAGGCTTTGTATTTAACGGAGACTAACCGTATTCGATGCTGTAAACCAAATCCGAGGTCAAAAGTGCGGACCGAGCTTGCAAGGTCTGTGACCTATGACTTAAACTTTGTATTTAACAGTGCAGCATCGAAGTAAGTCACTATCAGTGAAGTAAATTGCTTGTAGCGTAATGTTATTAAATTTTGTACATTCGCGTTAATGTTTTTTGTAACCCCTCTTGTCTTCACGTTGTTGTTGTTATTGTTGTTTTCTCAGAGACTAAACTATAGTGCATTTTATAATGTAAACAAAAATGATGAAAATAAGAATTTTTTATACAAAATAATAAAAGAAATTGTAAAGTTGTAGTATTATTCTGAACTTTGTTCGAAACATTTTTCATATTGGCGAAGCACTGTACTTTTTGTAAGCATGACGTCACCGGATTAAATTATTTGATAATTACCTGATCGAATGTACGATATTTGAAGCCACTGTAAACACGCCATCTGTTTGCTCACGTAGCAACACTATTATTTGAGAATCAACTAGACTACATTTAAACCCATCCTGTCATTTCTTTAAAAATTCCAGTTATAAACAAATTTAACGTAAAATTTTGGGCCATTTAAAATTGCCATATCTGGAAATTCAGTAGGAAAAGCAAGAAAATGTACTTTATCTATAACTAAATTTCTTATAAGAAAGGTGGCGGTTAGTTTTGAACCCATCCACCCAGAACTCTGAATAGTCTATCCTACCGCGCATGTCGTGGGAAGCGAAAGTTCCACGTGTTCTTTTAATAGCCAATAGTATATTGTTTTAAATGAAGCTAATTAAAAGAAAGTTTTCTTTTTTTTTAATTTTATTAACTTCCGGTTCAAATTCCAAATTTCCATCAAGTACACAGTCGATCATCTATATTTCGACAACGTCAGCTAATTTAGCGTTATTTTATATGTCTTTGACATTAACAGTCTCTACACCACGCATGTAGTTAGCGATATTTTCCTTGGATTTAAGGAAACGCGCTGCGTCTCTGACTCACACTTGAACTATCGTCATGGCAAATATAGAAGTTGACGCGAATTGTTTCGCAAAGATCATCAAATTTTAATACGAATTTGATTTTTATTGGTCAAAAATCTATATTGAAAAAACTGCATATTTTAAGAACATAATCAGACTTAGACGTCAAAGTTTAAAAGAAAATATAAGTTTCAAATGTTTCCTAGAAGTTATAAAAAAATTGCAACGGTATGTATTAAAATGGCGTAATAAATTGATTACATATCGTCCGCTTTTACGTCGATTTATTGGCATTATATTTCGAATGTTTATGTTACAAATTTTCTAGTTAAACAACTCTTGTTATTCTTATAACAATGACGTCACGAATATAAAGTGATCTGCTGATGTACGGGGTTTTGAACACCATTTTTTATATTTTTTCTCGTAAATAATTTTTTTAGTAATTTGCACAGACGGCACTAAAAACATGGGATTAATATTCGTTATTCCAGAAAAATTTCGTCACTTTTTGTCAGTCATTTGTTTGTCCAATAAATTACCTTAAACTTACAAATTTTACCGTCCTAAAGAAAAAAAACGATTGGAAGCTATATAGGTCTATTTTATCACTTTTTGCTCACACTGTGAAACTCGAAGAAACCTACAACTAAAGCTCTGTCTAGCTCTGAGAAGCCAACCCACATACTCTTCAAAGAAAAATATCATGCCGCCAACGGAGGTGATAATACTCCTCCGTCGTTATTTATGAATTGTTTTGAGAAACATATTAACTACACTGTCATCAGGGTGCTACCCCAACTTGATGCTGATGTTGGTAAGAAGCTGAATGTATAATTTTACGTAATAAAACACATTTGTTTTCAATTTAACGGCTAACCGGAAAATTGAGTCAGTTTACAACGGTTACATTGCTACAAACTGTATATTTTAAATGTCTCATTTAATTGTTGTCTGATACACGGAAAATGGGAAATGGTTTAAAAACATAAGGCAGAGAGAGGTCGAAAATTGTCAGAATCTTCTGGGTCAGTAAAGTCAGGAAATTTGACAGTGCTATCGAAAAAGTTTAAAAAAATAAAGATGATAGAAATTCTGGTCAGGGTTTCATTGTTCAAAGCAAAATTTAGAAATTTTATTCCAAAAGACACCAAGTACTTTATTGTGATCTAATAAAAATAATTATTTTTATATCTTGTAACTCCATATGTATTTTTGTGAGCCGTTGTAGTTCGCAAGAAAAATTCGGTTTTTCGGCTCAGTTAACTTGAATCCATTTTTGAACAATTTTTTAAATTTTAGACACAAATAAAGTTCTCGTTTTGTGATGTTAAAATACCGAAAGCTTCTTTACAGCTCATCATACTATCAGTTAAAGCTAATGTTTTGGGGTAAAATCAATAAATCAATAAAATATTTTGTATTAAACTTTTGCTTTCTATTAACATTTAAAGATTTTTCAAGATAAATAATTTTTAATAAATATTATAAATATGTTTATATACAAAGGTAATAATAGCTATAAATATATAGATTTTCTCACTTACATATTTTACAAATTATACAAAATAATAATTTATTCCTATATATATACAAAATATTCTATAAGATAACAAGGACTATTTTATAAACAAATTATACATATATATATTTCATTTTTTTTTTATCGTATTTGTGAATTTCTATTTCGTCGATTGAAGGTCTATTTTCTGTACTCGTATGCAACAATGACCTTCATTGTATGAATCTTCAGGTGTTTTTTATTAAAATCCTTAGAACACTTTTCGTTCATTTGTAGATAAATGATTTCTCTATAAATAGGTTTGCAATTGTGTTGGTTTTTCTCCGGGTACTTCAATGTGACGCTGGTTATCGTTTGTGGAAATCGGTTTGGATTTGCTTGTGCCACTAGTTCTGTTGGGCATAACGATCTTTTCTTTGAGAAATGCTTGATGGCTTGCACTTGAGGAGGTGGTATCTCTTTCTTATCCTTGCGCACTTTCGACTCCAAAATTAGAAAATGGTTTGACTGTAATTTATCAACAAGCTCTCGAGTGGCTTTAAGTTTTGTCTGCTTCTCGCAAGGTTGATTTGCGAAGTCTGTGAGTATTGGATTTGCCATTACTTCGTTCTATCGAGAGAAACATAACGTGTAAGGAAGGAAAACACTATAACTTTCGTGGGAAGAATGACATACAAGCCTTCATTTGATTGCTTAATTCAATAGTACCTAGCCTGTAGTCATCTTGTTACTAGAGAAACTATTTTATTTTTAAAGCTACTCGCTGATTATAATGTATTTTGTGGGTATACAAAAGGATAAACATCTCATACGAAATGGTTTTATTATCTGATACGAAGTAATCAGGTAATTTTTACTAATTATACGAAATTAAATAAAATCATTTTTATTTATGTTAATGTATGCTAAAAATACTGAATCATTTTTTTATAGATCACAAGCTATTTGCATTTTTAGGGAAATCACGCATCTGACGATGCTAATAGTGCTTTCACGTTCATGAGTGCCGGGAAAATGTGTCTACTCTGGGAAATGTTCAATGGGAATATAACGTCTGATTTTCTCTTCGTGGCACACCAGTTTGTTAAAATATTATTATTTGCCTGCAGCCTATCTACTCGTTTTTCAACAATTTTATTTGGCTTTTTGACTTGTTTTAACCTCAAAATTCAATATGAAAAGTTTTTGTGTTTGTTTGTTTGTTTGAAGAAGAAAAAAATGGAAAAATAAGTATCTAATAAGAACATATGATAAGATGAAAAGAATGTCGGAGAATATATCATAAAAACTTACCAGTAGTAAAGTGAAAACAGTGAAGACGATTGATGCACGTGTTGAAGACATCTTGTTTGATTACTTTATTATAATGTATAACTATATGTTTCACTAATGTATTTAGAAATGTGATTTGACGATCGTTCGTTCTTCTTATTTATAAGAAAACGCGTGGGTAATTATGCGAGCGAAACTCTTAAACATGCATATCGTAATTATTTTGATTGTTTTCACAACATAATCTTTACAATCGGAAACAACATCATGTATAAATTAAATCAAGTTTATATAACTAATTATGAACCGAAAATTAATTGCTTGACAAAGATGTTGCAATAATCTATGCTCGCGATACATATGCAATATGTATTTTCCCTCCAGAGGTTGTAGCTAGATCGAAAGTTTGGCTGAATCAGATTGCATAGTCTATGGAAAAAAATATCACATTTTCTTTTCCAGTTTTTATAATTACAATATTTGTCATATTTTTGGTTTACATGTTTACATATTAAAAAAAACTTATGGGATATTCAATTACTCACACCATGGAGCATTTCTGTACTGATTGCTTCCTATAAAACAAATTTGTCATTTTGTGGTCAAATGTAGATCGTCTACAAAACACAATTTGTAGTAATTCTCTATAAATTGATTTTTCCAGATAATTCCATTACTTACAGTGACGTTTAAACAAATCTTAAGTTAGCACATGAAGGAAATATTACATAATATACACGAAGTATACACGAAATTTTCTTACAATGTTTTAAATGCGACTTTAATGATTTTTAACGCATACGAGATCACCCAGGTGATTACACGTACCTAAAAGCCGAAGTGCGAGAAATTTCATTCCTGACGTTGCTTATTCGAACAGAATAATCTTAAAAGCTTTTTCTTCTTCAAGTCTCATTTCTTGCATACAGGAGAATATGTTCAAGGAAACAAGAAATCCGATAACTGTGGAGAAATTGACAAGCTGAATGCATACTGTTGTATAAATCCTTATTCAGCCTAATTTAACTGACAGACAGAAGACTAGATTCATATTCTCATGATATTTTTATTTTTTTGTCTAGTTTCATCTCAAATATTCTTATAGAGTATATTTTGTAGCGTGTGATGCAGTTGGGTTTTCGAAGGATTCGCTAAATATTTCTGCGCACCAAGAATACTTTTTTTGCATGAGCGTCAGATTTTCCCCAAATACCAGAACAAATATCAGAACAAAAAAAAAGAAAAGCTTCAGACTCAAATTATTATTTTCATAACTAAGAACAAAGTCAGTCTAAATCTTGCCACAAAATAAGAACAATCCAGGTTATAATTTACTTTCAATTATGAAGCTAACTTGTGGTCCTTTTTGTTTCTCTGTTTCCATTGTTCATAAACACAATGGTAGAGCTCCATTTAGCGATATTAACACCCATCAAGTGTATCACTGAAGTTAACATGGGGATTTTCATCCAACGACATTGAGCGGAAAATGTGCGTAATTCATTACTTTTTGTTTACACTTAAATTATCACAAGGCGCATGTTCTTTTATTTCGAAGCAAAACTTCAGCCATCACGTAAAAAAGAATGCTTTCTAAATTTTATCCAAAATTATTTGCAAGGTTGATTTGAGCTGAAAGAAAATGGCTAGTGGGGAATTTTTTTTATAAATTATGTCTTGTACTGAAACCTGAAACGGCGATGATGATACAGAAGTTGCAACGATTCTGCTTTTAGCATCAACGTTCCTAATTAAGTGCATTCTATATATATATATAAATAGGATTGTTCAAATCTCGGCATTTATTTTTATCTATTTAATCAAAATAATTATAAATGTGCATAAATTATAGCTGCATGCATTAATTATTATACCGATTCCGAAGCTCGGTATCACAATTCTGGGTTTTTCCGACCGTCTTAAAAACACGGAAGTTCTAAGTTTGGTGATATTACTCATATAATTCGTGTTACTAGGATCCACTGGTACAATATGTTGAGGGGTAATATCAAATAACGTAATAAAATACCTTTCCCATGACACTATTAAAGTGAAATGTGGAACCACAATTTGCATTAAACTTTACCCATCCTTGCGACCGTTGTACACTATTATTTTTAGTAGTACTGTTTAATTAGAACGGTATGTGTCAAAATATGATTCAGATGCTTTCTCTTTCTAGTTTTTTTTTTAGCTTATTTCGACTAATTTTAAGTTCTAGTAACTTTCATAAGGATCGATTGAATAAGTGGAAAGTTATTTAGATATTACACACAAAAGGACATCGTGTATGCTCAAGGGAAAAGGTGACAACCAACTCGTAGCCTTTTTAACCGTCATAAGGCACTTGTCTTCACTAGCAAGTTTTATGGCCCTTTGTTACGCCTTCTCTTACCAATTAAAGGAAGCAATTTGTACTTAAATTTGACACATCCAGGTTGCTTATTTTTGCTATGTTTCGAGTAATTATAGGTATTTAGCAATTAATGCTACAAGTTTAAATGGTGTAAATATGTAAGGTATTGCGGATGTAATAAGCCAATTACAAAAAACAAGCCCACACATTTTTTCTTTGTTTATATCTAAACTTAGAAACTAGATACCATTAATTTGCTTTGTTGACTAAAAAATACACGTTTTTGATTGGTATTTATTTATAGATAAAGACATGTACTATAAAAGTTGGGATCTGATTTTTATTGGTTTGCGTTGTGGCGTTTTAAGTAACTGCAATATAAAAAAAGGAATGGAAAATTTTAGACTTCTGAGTCATACTACAACGATGCAGTTGGTTGTTTTAAATAATATGAAATAATAGAATATTAGTACTGGGCAAGACACCAAGTGACTCAATGCATAACTCGGAGCACAAGGAAACGAAACAAAACCCAAAACGGACATGGATTCAGTGAAAATGTAATTCAGATCTTTAACTTTTAATTTTGCACGCACATGGGTGAAGGGAAGCTGTTAGCACTCCACTTTTGAATAACAAATAACATTTTTATGGTGCATAAGAAAACAAGATATCAATTTTTTTAAACGCTTTTCTCTAAATGTTCTGATTGTATTTTGTATTTTGCATGCATAGCCAATGCCAGTCAAGTGATTTTAAGTTTTTAGAGAGAGTACAAGGCTTGTCAGCGTTTATTTGAATCACAACTTCATAACTACCGTACTGTTGATGTTTACGTCAGCATATATTTAACAGTGCCCATAACCTTAGTAGGTGCAGCATTATACCCACAGATATGTTGCCCTTAGACTTGAGTTTTCCAAATCCATCGCAGATGAGATTTTGGAAACGCATGTATCGTAAATCAGTGTTGTAAACCAATTCACTTCGTTTAATCGTTTATCAATTTTAGTCGAGTTTGTTTAAGCATTAAGTGTACTTTACAGAGCAAGTAGAGAACCTACAATTGCGTGATATAAGTTATGTTGTTGCGTCCCAAAACGTGCAATAAATTCATTTCCATTTTTTTGTTTGTTAAAAGATGTAAATTTTATTAAGATGGCACACTACTAGTTGGAGTGTTGAGTTTTTCCTTTCTTAGAAAAACCAGAAAATTAAGGTTATTTTCAGTTGAGCACAGCGACATGGAAAAATTGCTGATTTTATTGCAGAAACAAGCAAGGCAAACAATTTGTGAGTCTTGCGTTACTAATTTTTGCATTGCTTTTAAATCGCATTTCACTTTCTTATAAACTTATTTCATCTATCTTGAAATCTTGTGAAATGAATTTTTGTAGAAATACCCTTATTTTTTCAGTATGTGCCCTGATTGCTGAATAGAAACTTTACAATTTGGATTTTTCACTAGGGATGCAAGTGTCTCTTCCAGGTTGTGAAGATTTTTCGAATCAGTTCTTATCTCAACTAATTATATCCGAGCATCTGCCATAACACACCGATAAAATTCGACCGTTTAGGTGAACGTTTATCTTTCATTGTGGCCGTGTATGAGCAACAGTATGAGCAGCATATAGGAGAAAGGCTTCGCAAGCCTTTTCACGATTCCGGTTTGATTTAATATCATTCTTTTTGTGGTATTGTTTGTTGGGATCTCCACGTCATGGTTTTGTATACATAAATTTGTGATTAAAACTTTTAATTGCCGGACGCATTATCCATGCCACTTGCACTTCAGACGCAGGATGTTAATAGCGAACCTCCATCGCAGACGTTTTCTAAAGTTTATGGTGACTAACTGTAGGTTTGCATTGCGGAAATGCAAATGCAACATTTAATATATATTTTTGATTCCGTCGAATGCTTAAATATGAAGATTTTTTAGTTTTTTAAAAAGTGTTTACGATAGGTTTTTCAATTGTGACAAAACGACGAAGAACATGTATTTTAAGTCACTAAGATACTCTTTAAATTACCGAAAACAGTAACGTACACTAGCTGTTTCGACAAAAGTCTCTCATCGAAAGGTGGGTGAGTAAGGAGGAGTGAATTTGAAAGTGCACTGCAGTCTTTCATTATTACTTATACGTACCAGTTGTGTTTACTTAAAACTGAGTATTTAGGGCAATGACTAATTCAGCTCCAATTAAGTGACCGGATAAGAAGCCTAATAATAAGAACTGCCTCAAAGCCAACAAATCTGTGCTGAAACAACACCCACGCTCTCCTTCTTGTTATTGCACCAGTTTAATAAGTGTCTTTACTTATCAAATTACAAGTATTAAAATACTTGGCAAGGTACAGACGCTTTAATAACTACGATATAACCTCGATAGTAAACAGAACGATGCCAAAATACAAAATAGTTTAATACAAAAAGCTTTAATTCAATTATTGTTTAAGAATTTCTTTAAAAAAGAGGATTGAATGGGTTTTTAAGAGGATAACTATTTTGAACGGTTCATTTTTAGTCTATGAAATGCCTTTCAAAAAATCAACCCTTGATTTAAACCTGAGCTCAAACAATTGTTACATCTCGGACAATGTTACATCGGTTTTAGGTGTATGATATCATAGTACCGACTAAGAAATTACAACTTTTTGGATTACTCTGCCATTGAATAAGTCCTCCGATAAAAAATAACGGTTATTGTAATTGAGCAAAATACGCATGACAAAATGTTGCAAACACAGTGCTTCCGGCTTCTTATAATGAACGTCATGTCATATACAAAGCTCGTCGCAAAATATCTTGACGATTGAAAACTAATGACGCAACGGAAGTGATGTGTTACATAAAAAAACATTCGAGTGTGCGCAAAAATTGAGAGTAATTATTTTAGTAAAGTTATTTGGCCATTTCCTTCCTCAAATTATTAATAACCAAATATGAAAATTTTTACATTCGCAGCATTTCATAGGCCGTCAACACTTTAGGTTCTATAATCAAAAGGTCGAGGGAAAGTTCATCAAAAAGTCAACATGGAGCTAAGTAAGATTAAACTTTCTCAAGCAAGTGTACTTAATATGAAACTCCGTGTGGAATGTTCTATCCCCATATGTTTTTTCCCTTTCTTAAATGGCTGCTGTCGTGACACATAAGGTCAAGACTTGCGACACAGGAAGCAGACGTTGTTACAAGTTTATTTATATTAAACTATATTTGTTTTAATTAAAAAACTGCCTTATTTGACATCATTGTATCAATTGACCTTTTTGGTAATGCCTTTGTAAGGAAACAGAGAAACTGAAAATACACTTCCAAAAGTTTGCTTGAAAGTATAGACTTTTATGATCATATTATTTAATTAATAGTATAAAAGTAGAGGTGAATGACGAAGAACAATTTCACATCAATGGGAAAATTTTGCAATAAAATATTTCCATGTTTAATAACTTTGGTAGCTAACACGAACACACTTTTATTATCTCGAACTTTAGAAATTTAAAATTTGTCAGTACTTCATTTTGAAAAGCATAATAAGAATCTTGCTGGAAAAAAAAACTTCAACCCTTGCATTTTGTAGTTAGCAGGAATTTGTAGAGCGTTTACGACTTGTTCTTCACACCCATATATAAATATACTCTTTTATACAATTTTCCCTATCGGCGAAAGTGAAAACTTGGACCGAGCGGGATTTATACTCTTTTATATATATAGATAAAAATAAACTCTTTTACATAGTTTAAATATTTCACCATGCTCCAAAAAATCATTAACACCCCATTGCGGTAAGGTTTTTCTGAAGGTACGCCCATATTTACACCCTTAACATTTTTTTATTTTTTTCTTCTTTGTGGTTGTGGTTCTTATTGAAATTGCTTATGTTAACCAACAGCAATAAAAAGATACCTTCCAAATTTTAAATAAACGCCCATACTTATAATAAAAGGCGTGTTAACTTTTTTCGATCAATAGGCTGATTGATTATGATTAAATAGCTAAAGTCATTCAATGTAGCTATTGATCCTAATTCGAATATTCTTGCGAATAAAAGCAAAACGATAGATCTTTGAAGACTTTAATTTTTTATGCAGTTTTTCAGCAAGCATTTTTGCTGAAAATCGGTTATTGTCTTACCATTAGACATCACTGATAAAAATCTTTGTGGTTGACAGCCTGACACAAGGTGTGACACCCATAAACGTCGCAACATAGCCCAAAAACGTCGCAACATCGCTCACATATGTCGCATTCAACCATAAATGTCGCTACATCGTCCATAAATGTCGCACATCAACCATAAATGTCGCAAACTTACTATTTGCCCCTTTACACTTAGGACTCCCCAGCCCCACGCACCACCAGAACTGCATAAACCACGGTTGAAATAGGGTTACGGTGATAAAATTCTTTTTAGTAGGTAAAAAAAGTCGGCAAAAATTTTAGTGGGTAAAAAATATAGTCACTATGCTGAGATTTTAGTCATTTTTTATATGTCCCCAGGACATCTTGTATCTTTCTGAAATCAGAAGTTTGAATCCTAATAGCTACATCATACGATCTTAGATTGTCTTGCACAAAATAACAACACTTTTAAAAAATCGGTCGATATTTCGAACTTTGATATTTCGTATACATACCGTTTTTCCCTCCATGGGGGAATTTTAAAATTAATTAACATAATTAAAACTAATTATGCAAATTTATATAAATGTTCTTTAAGTGCGTTGCTTGAAACATTCGTCTAAAATTTTAAAAGTATTTCGCAGTTAACTTTTAAACTTCAACTTTCGCGAAATTAAATATTCGGAATTAATTCTAAATTCTTTTATTCGCGAGAAGAAATACCAGTGAAAAGTTCCAACATCGCAGAAAAAGGTTCTGTGCATTATATTAGGCCAGTAACTTTACCAAATTTTGTTCATAACTTCTTTCCTATTTCAACTTTCGAGATATGAGGAATAAATTAAGTATATATGATAAAATATGAATTGAGAGAGAGCAAGTTTTTTTAAGAAGGCGATTAATTGCAGTGGATATGGCACGAATAAATGACTTGCCAATGTTGACAAAAGTTTACAAAATTATGCGGATTTTTGTACATGCCGCACGTGTTAAAATATCTATGCTACAAGCTCAAGTTCTATCCCAGGACCTACAGCACATTTTTATACATTACAACCTTATAAAAAGGCTACCAGTAGCCGTTCTTGGTTCAAAATAAGTGTACGTTGATTTTAAAAGCGAAAAACTGAACATTTAAACACAAATGATTTTATTTTCAAAAAAGTTTGTGTTTTTTTGGTGTGCTCTTTGCTAAGGTTGAGTTAGCAAAGCTGGAATTGTGGAAAAAAGAAATGGGCTAAACATTAAAAAAATTTACAGACAGATAAACGTCGTCGTGGCTAACACGGATCATTAAAGTTAACGTCGTAAACTACTAAACGCACGGCACTTTCCATTGTAGTGGGTGTATAGATAACATGTTATAATAAAGTGACTACGCAATATCGAAAACAACACTGCACAAGATCTATTTGACTTTTAAATATTAATGATGTTAAAACGAGCTAACATCCCGCAGTCTCCGCATTGGAGGTTTTCGCGATCTCCATGTCGGAGGTTTGTAAATATCACGACATTACTCAGTCGGTAATGACAGTAAAACAAACGTGCTTACTATGGAGGATGTAAAAGTAAGGAAAAGATAAACATTTAATATTTCCGATGTCATTGTTCCTGACACATGTCGAACTGCAACTTATGCATGGAAACAAAATGCAAACATTGAATTCCATGAACTCTATTTACAAAAACAGTTTAACAAAAGGAACTGCAAAAATTCCTTCGGTGACAAACTAATTAGACTATTCTTTAAAAGGAAGAAAAGAAATGAATATCTCTGTCAGGAAAAAACATTTGATATCAATAGATTGACAGCAGTTTGCTTTGCTTCCATCTAGTGCCCAAAAATTCAGAATTTAGTCTGGAAACTTAAAACAAACAAGTGTGCCAGATATGCTGTTGAACGACGCGACGTGTGACGTGTATAATTTCGTCACAGGAGCATTACATAATTAAGAAGCCGTTACACGCTTTATATTTTGTCGAAATATTTTAGAACTTACACGGGCATATCAAAACATTGCAAGATCAGCAAGTTCCAAAACATTTATGTAAACCGACATTACTGCACCTTGCAGTCTTACATAACTGTGTGTGAGCGAACTCATAATTTGACCAATATGTCATTAGCTTAATTATAAAACATATTAATTACATTCGTTTAAAATCGTGACGGTAATTAATTAATACAATTTTAAAACAGCGTAAAATATCCGGTCAGCTTTACATGTCGAGACTTTTGTAACTGCATCTTCGAATACATAACCTCAATTGTTTGCTCCTGGTAGTCAGAAACCAACAATGGTTGTGTTGAGAACCAACTGGTCGTTAACCTCTGGAAAACTCGTAGAGATTTCTCCCGTCGTAACAAAATGGATAAAACAATATCGCGTTTGCTATTTCGTGTGTTCTTAGCACGATCTGGGCGTTGTGAGCAGGCGGACAAAACAGGGATACAGTAAAAATTTAGGTCCTTAAAAAATTGTTGGGTTACCAAACAATAAATATGCACTGATTAAAGAAATGTTTGGTCAGGGAGGTGGTGAATCTTTATTTTTACATTCATCTCTTTTTACGAGACAATTTCGTTGGCCGTTAAGAAGATAATTCATGTGAAGAATGGTAAAAAGGAAAAATTCCGCGGAGTCAACACTTTTCAACACGGTTAATCGTAATATAGAAAACCATACCATTTTTTAAAATTATTTTTTTATAACATAATTACTTATGATATGATCACAATAGTTCTTAAACATATAACACAGAAGTTCTTCATATAACTGACAATAACTCTGTAATAAAGCATGTGTATTTTAATATAGTAGTCTTTAGCCCGTGGAAAAATCCACGGGTTCGTCCGTCCTTTTTACACCGCATCACGTGCGTCTTGCTACTTGCGCAGCTAAGCTACCATTTTGTGTGACAGACAGACAGATGTATACAGGCATTATAATATAGCTTTTACGTTTAAATAAATAACCAATATTTTTTTAGTTTTTATATTTGTTTCCTAGTATTAACCGCATTCTTTGGTTCAAAGAGAGCGAGCAAGTGTACATCTTGGAATGTTTCCCCCCCCCCCCCCCCCCCAAAGAGAACGCCATTCAAACGTATTTCTGCTATTTGTACTGTTTTATTTCTCAAAGATATTTTTGATTCTTTTTTTACATTAAGCATAGTGGGATGGGAATTATAGACTGCTCAAAAAGACCATTTCCCCGACCCGTCTGCTCACGAAGCTCAGATCGTGTTAAGAGCATCAAAAATAAAAGCGATAATACTTTATCTATTTTGTTACAACGGGAGAATTCTCTAAGATTTTGCTCTGTTTTAAAATTGTATTAATTAATTACAGTCACAATTTTAAAGGAATGTAATTAACATGTTTATGCTAATGACATATTGGTCAAATTACGAGCTAGCTCACACACAGTTATATAAGACTGGGCATTGCACTAACGTCGGTTTACACAAATGTTTTGAAACTTGCTGATCTTGCAATGTTTGATATGCTCGTGTAAGTTCTAAAATATTTCTACAGAATATAAAGCGTGTAACGGCTACTTAATTATGTAATCGTCCTGTGACGACATTATACACGTCATACGGTGCGTCGTTCAATACCATATCAGACACATTTTGTTTTAACTGACAGAGGTATTCCTTCCTTTTTTTTCCTTTAAAAGATAGTATAATTAGTATGTCAACAATGTGAAGGAATTCTCGAAGTTCCGTTTGTTAATTTTTGTAATCTCTTTTCGAAAACCTCCTTCCTAAGAAATTGTTTCTGTAAAACGAAATTTGCAGAAGATGCGTTCCCTAGCCTAGAATAGCGTCTTTCTTCTTTGATGAAGTTTATCATGGAAATGTTTATTTCAAATTAATGAAAAAATGTGCAACATATAACTAGTCTTAGTTAGGATATTATCTACAATTTCCAACATTTTTAATACTTATGAACATGGTGTATAAATACGTGAACAAGTTACCTTAAAATCTTTCTTATTTTATAACTTTTAATCAGTCATTAAATTGGAATAAATGCTGAAAGCAAGAGTTGACTCTTCATAGAATATAATGTTTGCACTTTTCTTCGATAAGTTGCAGTTACAGCTCGACACGTGTCAGGAACAATGACGTCGGAAATGTTAATGTTTATCTTTTCCTTACTTTTACATCCTCCATAGTAAGCACGTTTGTTTTACTGTCATTACCGACTGAGTAATGTCGTGATATTTACAAACTTCCGACATGGAGATCGCGAAAACCTCTGAAGCGGAGACTGCGAGCTGTTAGCTCGTTTTAACATCATTAGTATTTAAAAGACAAATAGATCATGTGCCGTGTTGTTTTCGATTTCGTGTCGTCACTTTATTACGACATATCATCTATACACCCACGACAAGGGAAAGTGCCGTGCGTTTAGTAGTTTACAACGTTGACTTTAACGTTGTGTTCCGTGTTAGCCCACGACGACGTTTATCTGCCTGCATTCCAAACTAGGTAATAAAATGACACAATGATGACATGTCATTTTTGCGCGGCTTACTGGAGTGCCAGATTTTTTTATATTTAGCTCATTTCTTTCCTCAGTCTTTACTAACCGAGCCTTAGCAAAAAGCTCAGATTTCTTGGTTAATTTTTGTAAGACAAATTTTTAAGTTCAATTTTGTTTATGAGAATTTGCTTACCTGCTAAAGAACAGTTTCTCTATTTTGTGTGGTTAAATAGGTTGAAATCGTACATTCCTCCCCTCAAATTAAAACGAGATACATTCTGCTTTTGGTTGATATACCACTAATACCACTTTCTACTTTTTATTTCACTCTGATAAGCTGATAGAAAATATTCCTAATATGTCAACAACGCTCAGGAATCGATTCTGTACATATGCAACAGAGAAACGAGCTAATAGAATCATGGTACGGTATTTACAAATGGAGTGTTTGTTTTAAAAAATTGACCTTAGCTAAGAAAGATTCATTTTTGACGCATCCCTTTTTCCTATCCCTTATTTTCAAAACAGAGTTCTTCTACTAATACAGCGACAATTCTGAAGGAGAAATAAATTAAATATAAAAGTTGAAAAATAAAAATAACAAAATATAGACTGAGAAAATGTTATTTAAGAAAGCAATTAATGGCGATAATGGATATGACACGAATAAATGGCTAGACAATGTTGGGAGAGGAAGTTTACAAAATTATGCGGATTTTTGACATGACCACACGTGTAGTTAAGAAACCAGGACCATATGGGTTTTTTAGAAGCACAGGATCCAAACTGCACTGAAATTTTTTTTGCTTTTTCAATGGGTTTATTTGACTTCTGTGGTTTGTTGTTTCGATTTTCTATCTATAAGCTCGTATGTCCATTGTTCTAAACACAACGCCAAAACGTTACGTAGCGCGGGAAGTTGTCTGTAAAGGAAAAGAAGCTAGAACGACCTTTACTTTTACCTGTCGCGTTACATCTTTGAAAAATAAATAGTTTACAAGCAGATCTCCTTTCTCTATTTGATCGAAAGGCTCTCTATTCATCAACAAAAGAGCTAAATAAGGAGATTTTGAAGATTTCAAAAACGCTTTAATCGATCCGAAAATAAATACGACTTATCGAGACTGAATAGTCAAAAACAGGGTCCTCTAAAGTTCTTTTATTTATGGATGTATATAATCTGCATAGATGACATATAGTTTAGTTTTTATAATATAACCATTATCTAAACAGAAAATATATACAACTAAAACATATAGGGGGTATATATGATAGATTTTCTTAAAATATTTATGCTACTAACTCAACCCCTATTCCAGGACCTGCATCACATTTTTATTAATTACAGCTTCATAAAAACACTACAGTACCGGTTCTTGGTTCAAAGTAGTTGTATGTTAATTTTAAAAGCGAAAAATAAAAACTGAACATTTAGACAAAACTGTTTTTATTTTTCAAAATTCACCAAGTTCATGTTTTTTGTGAGCTTTTCTCCAAGGTGTGAGTGAGATAAGGCCAGACGTAGCTGTGAAATGGTATGAGCTAAGCATTCAAAAATGGCGCTCTTGGTTCACTAAAAAGAAAAACCCAGGGATGAAAAAGGTACAGTTTCTACTAATGTAAGACGCACAGAATTTGACCTCGATGTCTTATAAGGAGGAAGGATATAGAGCATTGGCACTTGCTAATGTGGTAAAATATAGAAACAAGTATTAAAATAGCATAAGCTTTTCGGTTAAAACAAAAATTGAAGTAGATGCCATCTAGAGAATTGGAGCTATTTTTTCAAGGGAGTTACGCAGAAATGGTATCTAGCTGCACTGCAATATTTTAAACAAACTCCCTACTATTCCGAGATGAAATTGTAGGTAGTTTTCTGTAGAATTGTTAGTGAAGTGTGAGTGCTTAATTCGCCGTTGTCGGTGAAGATTTGGGCGTTGGCAAAGATTTCAGCTAATTATATATTTTATGTATGTACATATGTTAATTCAATGAATGTTAATCTTTTAGACAACATATTAATTTATTGATTTCTAGGATTATTAGTAATCAGTGCAACAGTGACATTTGTCGACATTTTATTTACTAAGTATCATGTCGAAATGGAGTGCAGGCAGATAAAAGTCGTCGTGGGCTGACACGGGTCACAACATTAATGTTAACGTCGTAAACTACTAAATGCACGGTACTTTCCCTTGTCGTGGGTGTATAGATAACATGTCATAATAAAGTGATGACAAGATATCGACAACAACACGGCACATGATCTATTTGAATTTTAGTTACTAGTGATGTTAAAACGAGCTAACGTCCTGCAGTCTCCGCATCGGAGGTTTTCGCGATCTCCATGTCGGAGGTTTGTAAAAATCACGAATTACTCAGTCGTTAATGACAGTAAAACAGACGTGCTTGCTATGGGGGATGTAAAAGTAAGGAAAAGATTAACATTAATATTTCCGACGTCGTTGTTCCTGACACGTGTTGAACTGTAACTGCAACTTATGCATGAAAATGAAGTGCAAACATTGATTTACAAAAACTCTTTCTCAGGAAGGAGGTGTTTGGAATTCCTTTGCATTGGTGACATACTAATTATACTATTCTTTAAAAGGAAGAAAAGAGATGAATATCTCTGTCAGGTCAAACCATTTGATATCAATAGATTGACAGCAATTTGTTTTGCTTCCATCTAGTGCCCAAGAATTCATAACTTAGTCTGTAAACTTAAAACAAACAAGTGTGCCAGATGTGGTATTGAACGACGCTACGTGTGATGTGTATAATTTCGTCATAGGAGCGTTACATAACTAAGTAGTCGTTACACGCTTTACATTCTGTAGAAATATTTTAGAACTTACACGAGCATATCCAAACATTGCAAGATCAGCAAGTTTCGGAACATTTGTGTAAAATCAACGTTAACGCAATGCTCAGTCTTATTTAACTTTGGAGCAAGTTTATCTGTGAGCTAGCTCGTAATTTGAGCAATATGTGACGGTAATTAATCGATACAATTTTAAAAGAGACAAATATCCCGTCAGCTCTGCATACATTTTTGTGTTAAACATTCTATCTACCAATCAAATGTACTTTTTGCTTCTTGTGGCACTGCGATCACTTCTTCTTTTCTTTTACATAAACTGCTTTTTTGTAACCTCTATCAGTGCATAACCTGATCTAACGTTGTCTCTTGTCAATACTTATGAACATGGTGTATCAATACGAGAACAAGTTACCTTAAAATCTTTCTTATTTTATAACTTTTAATAAGCCATTCAATTGGAATAAATGCTGAAAGCAAGAGTGGACTTCTAATTTTTCATAGAATATAATGCTTGCACTTTTCTTCCATAAGTTGCAGTTACAGCTCGACACGTGTCAGGAACAATGACGTCGGAAATGTTAATGTTTATCTTTTCCTTACTTTTACATCCTCCATAGTAAGCACGTTTGTTTTACTGTCATTACCGACTGAGTAATGTCGTGATATTTACAAACTTCCGACATGGAGATCGCAAAAACCTCTAAAGCGGAGACTGCGAGCTGTTAGCTCGTTTTAACATCATTAGTATTTAAAAGACAAATAGATCATGTGCCGTGTTGTTTTCGCTTTCGTGTCGTCACTTTATTACGACATATCATCTATACACCCACGACAAGGGAAAGTGCCGTGCGTAGCCCACGACGATGTTTATCTGCCTGCATTCCAAACTAGGTAATAAAATGACACAATGATGGCATGTCATTTTTGCGCGGATTACTGGAGTGCTAGATTTTTTTATATTTAGCTCATTACTTTCCTCAGTTACGTCTAGTTTTACTAACTGAGCCTTAGCAAAAAGCTCAGAAAAAACTTTCTTGGTTAATTTTTGTAAGACAAATTTTTAAATTCAATTTTGTTTATGAGAATTTGCTTACCTGCTAAAGAACAGTTTCTCTATTTTGTGTGTTTAAATAGGTTGAAATCGTACATTCCTCCCCTCAAATTAAAGCGAGATACATTCTGCTTTTTGTTGATATCGCAACACGTGTTTTTTACACTCAATTATCAAAAATTAGGTGTATGCCTTTTGTTATTATGTGAATTTCGTAAAGCTATGTTAGAAAAGATATTTTGGGATAATTAAAACGTCATAAGAAACTTGTGCGTTATGTACATCCACTTTGCTTGCTTGTCTCTTCACATTCCAACTGCGAATGATTCATGTTGCCATGAAATTATTAATACAAGAACAGACAGGTGCTCACTAATCTTAGTTTATTGACATCATTAAACTTGGTAGCTGTTTTACCTTTGAACAATTGCCAAAAAACATCAAGATATAAGTAAGGCGAAGATCTGGTATCTGTCGAACCTGCAAAAGAATTTATCAAAGGCAAAAACAGGTGAAGTGGCAATACCACTTTCTATTTTTTATTTCACTCTGATAAGCTGATAGAAAATATTCCTAATATGTCAACAACGCTCAGGAATCGATTCTGTACATATGCAACAGAGAAACGAGCTAATAGAATCATGGTACGGTATTTACAAATGGAGTGTTTGTTTTAAAAAATTGACCTTAGCTAAGAAAGATTCATTTTTGACGCATCCCTTTTTCTTATCCCTTATTTTTAAAACAGAGTTCTTCTACTAATACAGCGACAATTCTGAAGGAGAAATAAATTAAATATAAAAGTTGAAAAATAAAAATAACTAAATATAGACTGAGAAAATGTTATTTAAGAAAGCGATTAATGGCGATAATGGATATGACACGAATAAATGGCTAGACAATGTTGGGAGAGGAAGTTTACACAATTATGCGGATTTTGGACATGACCACACGTGTAGTTAAGAAACCAGGACCATATGGCTATTTTAGAAGCACAGGATCCAAACTGCACTGAAATTTTTTTTTGCTTTTTAAATGGGTTTATTTGACTTCTGTGGTTTGTTGTTTCGATTTTCTATCTATAAACACAACGCCAAAACGTTACGTAGCGCGGGAAGTTGTCTATAAAGTAAAAGAAGTTAGAACGACCTTTACTTTTACCTGTCGCGTTACATCTTTGAAAATAAATAGTTTACAAGCAGATCTCCTTTCTCTATTCGATCGAAAGGCTCTCTATTTATCAACAAAAGAGCTAAATAAGGAGATTTTGAAGATTTCAAAAACGTTTTAATCGATCCGAAAATAAATACGACTTATCGAGACTGAATAGTCAAAACAGGGTCCTCTAAAGTTCTTTTATTTATGGATGTATATAATCTGCATAGATAACATATAGTTTAGTTTTTATAATATAACCATTATCTAGACAGAAAATATATACAACTAAAACATATAAGGGATATATATGAAAGATTTTCTTAAAATACTTGTGCTACTAGCTCAACCCCTATTCTAGGACCTGCATCACATTTTTATTAATTGCAGCTTCATAAAAACACTACAGTACCGGTTCTTGGTTCAAAGTAGTTGTATGTTAATTTTAAAAGCGAAAAATAAAAACTGAACATTTAGACAAAACTGTTTTTATTTTTCAAAATTCACCAAGTTCATGTTTTTTTTGTAAGCTTTTCTCCAAGGTGTGAGTGAGATAAGGCCAGACGTAGCTGTGAAATGGTATGAGCTAAGCATTCAAAAATGGCGCTCTTGGTTCACTAAAAAGAAAAACCCAGGGATGAAAAAGGTACAGTTTCTACTAATGTAAGACGCACAGAATTTGACCTCGATGTCTTATAAGGAGGAAGGATATAGAGCATTGGCACTTGCTAATGTGGTAAAATATAGAAACAAGTATTAAAATAGCATAAGCTTTTCGGTTAAAACAAAAATAGAAGTAGATGCCATCTAGAGAATTGGAGCTATTTTTTCAAGGGAGTTACGGAGAAATGGTATCTAGCTGCACTGCAATATTTTAAACAAACTCCCTACTATTCCGAGATGAAATTGTAGGTAGTTTTCTGTAGAATTGTTAGTGAAGTGTGAGTGCTTAATTCGCCGTCGTCGGTGAAGATTTGGGCGTTGGCAAAGATTTCAGCCAATTATATATTTTATGTATTTCATCAATAGCGGCATATGTTAATTCAATGCATGTTATCCTTTTAGACAATATATTAATTTATTGATTTCTGGGATAATCAGTAATCAGTGCAACGGTAACATTTGTCGACATTTTATTTACTAAGTATCATGTCGAAATGGAGTGCAGGCAGATAAAAGTCGTCGTGGGCTGACACGGGTCACAACATTAATGTTAACGTCGTAAACTCTAAATGCACGGTACTTTCCCTTGTCGTGGGTGTACAGTTGACTCTCTCTATCTCGACTACCCTCTATCTCGAACATCTCTCTATCTCGAACCAAAGTCTCGGTCCCTTGGACATTTGTGTAGGCTCTAAGCTATTTTCCTCTCTTTATCTCGAACCTCTCTATCTCGAATACCTCTCTATCTCGAACCAAAATCTCGGTCCCGTCTGACTGTTTCTCTCTCTATCTCGAACTTTTCCGGATTTAAAAACCTATTTACACTAAAAATCGAATTAAAATGTTCCATTTTCGAACGAAAATGTTTGACGTTCGAATTCTAAAGTCACTCACAAAACATTGTTTACAGTGTTTTGAACCAGAAACCTTCTTGAGGTGAAGATGTCGGCTTTAAAAAGAAAACTCAATAACGTTTCTTTAATTCAAAAATGTCAAATAATTCGGGAAATCGAGAAAGGAATGTCAAACAAGGAGGCAGCAGAAAAATACGGGATCCCCAAAAATACAATTTCAACTTGGATGAAAAAAAAACATAAGATCCTACAAAGCTTGGAAGAACAAAAAACCGCGTCTGGTTCGAAAAAGGTTCGAGGCTGTGATTATGAGCAGATAGACAAGGCTGTTTTCAAATGGTTTACTGTTCAAAGAAGCCAAAACATTCCGATCGATGGCAATTTGATAAAAGAAAAGGCACTCAGTTTTGCTAAAAACTTTGATTGTTCAAGTTTCAAGGCTTCCGATGGTTGGCTGGACAAATGGAAAAAAAGGTAAATAACATAGTTATAATTTTCATTTCGTGTATAAAAACAACGTGATTACATATCAAACACTAAAATTACAGCTTCTGTTTTTTCAAAATCTCTACCATTGACTTTTGCCCGGATAAGCTTAGAACACAGCGGACCTGCATTCCATCACCATCTCCAAGATTAACTGCCTTTCCAGTAACAGTTATATCACATCTCCCAAATTGATCAGCACGGAGAAAATAAAATATGGTTTTAGCAAACTTTCCATTTTCTCCTAACGGAAAATGTCCGACTAGTTTCCCATCTTTTTTAACGGCTACAGCGTATTTGTCGACAGGGTTGTGAGGTTCCATTTCTCCTTGTAGTTTTTCTTGTTGGACTGGTGTCCATAAACTTTTGTAAACATGGTACCCTTTTATGTAAGATGTAATGTCAGTGGAAGACAAAACGACGAGTGGCATATTTTCAGTTAATTCAATTTCTTGTCCCAGTAAATTTATAGCCATATTGTTCATTACAGATTCTACTACACTCCACGTGTTCAACAATATAATTTGTAAACAGATAAGAATCGAATCGAACCAATCTTAAAATTTATGTTCGATTGTGTTATGTTCGATTAATATTAAGGGCTGCTTTACACGAAACATTTTTATTTATTTACTTTTTCAGGCACAGCATTTCCTTGAAAGTTATCGGTGGTGAATGTAAGTCAGTTACAAATCAAATGACAAGCTCCTGGAACGAAACCACGCTCCCAACCATTCTGTCGAATTACAAATTGGAGGACACTTTCAACGCAGACGAATTTGGTTTGTTTTACCAATGTCTTCCCGGGAAAACATACCACCTCAAAGGAGAAAGGTGTTCTGGGGGGAAGAAGAGCAAGTTGAGATTCACTGGAATGGCCGCAGCAAGTGCTACTGGAGAAAAGTTGCCAATGTTCGTCATTGGCAAATCAAAAAAACCTCGCTGCTTAAATAACATCAAACATCTCCCTTGCCAATACACATCACAAAAGAAAAGTTGGATGGATAGTGAAATATTTAAAAACTGGGTCCGGAAACTGGACCAAAAGTTTCGTGTAGACGGGAGAAAAATCTTTCTTATAATCGACAACTGTCCAGCACACCCATCGATCTCGAACTTAACAAACATTCATCTCGTTTTTTTGCCCCCTAACACAACGTCTGTGTTGCAACCGATGGACCAAGGTGTCATACGAAGTCTAAAAGCGCATTACCAAAGGAGAGTTGTACGTTTGCTGTGCAGTCCTTTGGAGAACAACAAACCTTTGCCAAAGATTTCAATTTTAAGCGGAATGAAGATATTGGCTGATTCTTGGGAGGCTGTAACTAAACAAACCATCATCAATTGTTTTAAGAAATCTGGAATCTCTTCTACAGGACAACAGGATGCTATTGCTGATTCGGATGACCCATTTAAAGATCTTCAAAAAAGTTTGGATGATTTAAGAGAGGCTGATCCATCATTGGTACCAAATGATCTCAGTGCTAATGATCTTGTGACCTTGGATGATGAGGTTATCGCAACCGCCCCTCAAATCTCTAATGAGGATATCATTGATGAATTTCGGAAATCTCAGGACGACGAAGCTGAAGACGATGGCAGTGACATGGAGGATGATTCATTTGATATAGTTGTCGAAAAACCATCAAGATCAAAAGTCGAGTGTAGTATTGATCTTTTGAAAGATCTAGCAATATGTTGCGAAAAAGGCAATGAAATGCAAATGCTTATCTCCAAATTCGAAAAAATGTATAATGAAGACAGAGTGGCATCACTTAAACAAAAAGACATCTCTATATTAATAAGCCAGTTCCGTGTGTCTGTAACAGGCAAAGTTGATATCGTCATTTTCCTTTGATGTTGCCGAAAAAATCTTTAATGTTGCCGAAAAAAATATGTCTTCTTTGTCGTGAAAAGCCGCGAGTTTTGTGTGGTTTGTTAAATGAAGTTCTAGCACAAAGTAACGGAAATTGTGTTTGCAAAAAAGATGGCTGTCCTTTTTAAGCATTTGTCTTCTCTTGCCTTCAAAATAAATCTTTACAAAAGCATTTAAAAAGGGGCATGGTATATAAATGAAGTATAGAAAGGTTTCTGTAAGTTTGTTTATGTTTTTTAAAGTTTTGATGATATTATTGATGCAAGACATGTTTGTTAGCTAGCATCAACCACACCAACAACAACTAGCTAGGTGTAGCTAGGAATTTAGAAATATGTAGCCATGTTCTTTATACCTAGCTAAGTCTCCAGTTTATATTTAAGTGACCAGCTATTAGCTGCTGTAGCTACCTTATGTTAGCTTCAGTTTTATGTTGCTTTTTACATGTAAGCTAATCTTAGTGGTCTTTGCTAAGAATGTGACTGTAACTTATTTTAATTGACATTTTAAGCTTAAATTAACAAGCCACAACAACTTTTAAAAAAGTATTACATAATATTTAAGAAGAGTTTAAGGACTGTTTTTAAGCAAATAATGTATTTTTCACAATTTGTGTATGCAAATAATGTATTTTTCACATTTTGTGTAACTAAACTTATATACATCGGTTACATGCAATATGACGAAACGATTTTTATTTAACATGTAGTAATTCTGGTACCTTAAGTGTAGTGATTTTTGTTGTTCTAGATGTTCTGACTAAAATGTTTTTGTTTATGGCATTTTGTCTCAATTAAGAAAAGTTTCAACTTTTGAGGGAGTACAACACCGAAAAAACTTTTTTTTATATTTTGTATAAATTCTTACCGGGCAGGACTCTGTACAACATACCAAAATGACTGATCTCTCTCTATTTATAAATTTGATGCGTTCCAAATCACAGTATTTTGAAATTTTGGGTAATATTTAATGAGTACAAGATGCAAATACTGATTTTTGTTGAATCAGAAGTATTTCCTACAACCATTCTTTTTTTACACTTTTGTGGAGAAAAAGTGTATGCAATATCATCAGAATAACTGATTTTGTTGCAAACTGTTTTTCTTTTTCACATTTTGGATTGAAATATTGTTATAAAGGGCATATATATATCAATAGACATATATATACCAAAATAATTAAATTCAGCAAATTTTGATTTTGTCGTTCACCTCTCATCTTTTATATTTTGATTAAACTTTTGAGGAAAACCATAGGAATTATTTAGAATTTGTATTTTGTGTTGCAAATTTAGTGCAAAAATTTAACTGTTGTGAGGGAGGACCATATGCAATTATATATACTAAAAATAATAATTTGATATTCTACAAGTTGTATTTTTGTATGCACTTAATCGACTGCTTTTTCTGAGTTGAATTTGATGGGTTTCATATCAATTTTGTAGAAGATTTTATGGCTGAAGACAATATAGAACATGCCAATTGAACTGATTTTTGTTCATGTTTTGATTTGCTCCTCATAAACCTTTGTGTTCTACATTTATTGTAAACTTTTGTGAGGAAGGACCATATATATATACAATGTTTTCAAAATAATGATTTTTGTTGATTTGAAATTTACTCCTTGCTCATTGCTTTTTCGACATTTCAGGTTAAAATGTTTGGTAAAGTCAGTACGGATCATTAGACAAAAAATTGTTTTGTTAACCGGTTAATTTTTACATTTTGTGCATATTTTTTCGGGAGAGGATGGTATGCAACCGAATAAATGATTTTTCAAAGTTTAACTTTTTGTTTTTAGGTGTTTTGTGTTTGTTTAAGTTTGGCTTTTTGATATTGTTCAGGTTGTATTGTTGTATAAGCATTTAGGGAAAAGACAATGTTTAAAATGCGTAATGAACTTATTTCATAGATCTGTGCTTACTGTTGCAAGCCTTTATTTTCGACACTTCGGATTAAAATATTGAAGGTTTTCAACATAATCACATAATAAGATGTATACATATTTGAGATATGTGTTATCTCTGACATTATTATTATTGTTGTCGTAACTGTCTGGGTTGTAACTGTCAATGTTGTAACTTTCTACTAACTAGATTTTACACCTTGCACGCCGTTGTTTTTCATATTTTGTCTGAAGTTTTGTTGGGAGGATTTCATGCGATTTGACATTTGATATTTTGTGTTAGATTTTAAGAACTTTTTTGTTAAATTATGACTTATATACTTTCTTTTTATACATTTTCAGATTATTTTTTTTAGTAAAAGGCATATTCAATATACTGAAATATTTGCTGATGTCATCAAAATTCAAATGACAGAACTTTTCAATTGTTTTTCTGCCTAAGTGGATTTTTCCACGGGCCTAATCGACTAGTCTCTATATTAATAAGCCAGTTCCGTGTGTCTGTAACAGGCAAAGTTGATATCGTCATTTTCCTTTGATGTCGCCGAAAAAAATCTTTGATGTTGCCGAAAAAAATATGTCTTCTTTGTCGTGAAAAGCCGCGAGTTTTGTGTGGTTTGTTAAATGAAGTTCTAGCACAAAGTAACGGAAATTGTGTTTGCAAAAAAGATGGCTGTCCTTTTTAAGCATTTGTCTTCCCTTGCCTTCAAAATAAATCTTTACAAAAGCATTTAAAAAGGGGCATGGTATATAAATGAAGTATAGAAAGGTTTCTGTAAGGTTTGTTTATGTTTTTTTCAGTTTTGATGATATTATTGATGCGAGACATGTTTGTTAGCTAGCATCAACCACACCAACAACAACTAGCTAGGTAGCTAGGAATTTATAAATATGTAGCCATGTTGTTTATACCTAGCTAAGTCTCCAGTTTATATTTAAGTGACCAGCTATTACCTGCTGTAGCTACCTTATGTTAGCTTCAGTTTTATGTTGCTTTTTACATGTAAGCTAATCTTAGTGGTCTTTGCTAAGAATGTGACTGTAACTTATTTTAATTGACATTTTAAGCTTAAATTAACAAGCCACAACAACTTTTAAAAAAGTATTACATAATATTTAAGAAGAGTTTAAGGACTGTTTTTAAGCAAATAATGTATTTTTCACAATTTGTGTATGCAAATAATGTATTTTTCACATTTTGTGTAACTAAACTTATATACATCGGTTACATGCAATATGACGAAACGATTTTTATTTAACATGTAGTAATTCTGGTACCTTAAGTGTAGTGATTTTTGTTGTTCTAGATGTTCTGACTAAAATGTTTTTGTTTATGGCATTTTGTCTCAATCAAGAAAAGTTTCAACTTTTTTGAGGGAGTACAACACCGAAAAAACTTGTGTTTTTTTTATATTTTGTATAAATTCTTACCGAGCAGGACTCTGTACAACATACCGAAATGACTGATCCCTCTCTATTTATAAATTTGATGCGTTCCAAATCACAGTTTTTTAAAATTTTGGTTAATATTTAATGAGTACAAGATGCAAATACTGATTTTTGTTGAATCAGAAGTATTTCCTACAACCATTCTTTTTTTACACTTTTGTGGAGAAAAAGTGTATGCAATATCATCAGAATAACTGATTTTGTTGCAAACTGTTTTTCTTTTTCACATTTTGGATTGAAATATTGTTATAAAGGGCATATATCAATAGACATATAACCAAAATAATTAAATTCTGCAAACTTTGATTTTGTCGTTCACCTCTCATCTTTTATATTTTGATTAAACTTTTGAGGAAAACCATAGGAATTATTTAGAATTTGTATTTTGTGTTGCAAATTTTGTGCAAAAATTTAACTGTTGTGAGGGAGGACCATATGCAATTATATATACTAAAAATAATAATTTGATATTCTACAAGTTGTATTTTTGTATGCACTTAAATGACTGCTTTTTCTGAGTTGAATTTGATGGGTTTCATATCAATTTTGTGGAAGATTTTATGGCTAAAGACAATATAGAACATGCCAATTGAACTGATTTTTGTCTATATATGTTGATTTGCTCCTCATAAACCTTTGTGTTCTACATTTATTGTAAACTTTTGTGAGGAAGACTATATATATATACAATGTTTTCAAAATAATGATTTTAGTTGATTTGAAATTTACTCCTTGCTCATTGCTTTTTAGACATTTCAGGTTAAAATGTTTGGTAAAGTCAGTACGGATCATTAGACAAAAAATTGTTTTGTGACCGGTTAATTTTTACATTTTGTGCATATTTTTGCGGGAGAGGATGGTATGCAACCGAATAAATGATTTTTCAAAGTTTAACTTTTTGTTTTTAGGTGTTTTGTGTTTGTTTAAGTTTGGCTTTTTGATATTGTTCAGGTTGTATTGTTGTATAAGCATTTAGGGAAAAGACAATGTTTAAAATGCGTAAAGAACTTATTTCATAGATCTGTGCTTAGTGTTGCAAGCCTTTCTTTTCGACACTTCAGATTAAAATATTGAAGGTTTTCAACATAATCACATAATAAGATGTATATATATTTGAGATATGTGTTATTTCTGACATTATTATTATTGTTGTCGTTACTGTCTGGGTTGTGACTGTCAATGTTGTAACTTTCTACTAACTAGATTTTACACCTTGCACGCCATTGTTTTTCATATTTTGTCTGAAGTTTTGTTAGGAGGATTTCATGCGATTTGACATTTGATATTTTGTGTTAGATTTTAAGAACTTTTTTGTTAAATTATGACTTATATACTTTCTTTTTATGCATTTTCAGATTATTTTTTTTAGTAAAAGGCATATTTAATATACTGAAATATTTGCTGATGTCATCAAATATCAAATGACAGAACTTTTCAATTGTTTTTCTGCCTAAGTGGATTTTTCCACGGGCCTAATCGACTAGTCTCTTATAATAATACGCTAAGTGTGTCTGTCTGTCACTTTTGCAAAGTGGATTACATTCTTCAAAATTTTCTTTAACAAATTCTATAAAACATCACCTATAAAATTGTTCTGTACTTTACCAAACTTTACCGATAAAATAGTATTGACGTCAAAGGAAAGTTAATTAAGATTATTAGTGAAGCCATTACAATGCACTTAAAACTTTGAGGCCAAATAACTTGGAAACGAGGTGGTGACGTCAATGTTTTTTCACCGCGTGGGTAACTAGGGACAACCTAGGATCAATTTGGGTAATTTTCCCAAACCCGGATCCCCGAATCCGTTTCGGAATGGACGGGTTGATGACGTCATTAAAAAACCTTTAAACCCTAATATCTCTGCAACCGTTTGTCAAAAGTACATGATCCTATACATTTTCTTGCTCAGCGTTTCAAGATCTATACGATGAAGGCAACAGGCATACAAATTTCTAAAAAAAAAATTTGGGGGGTTTGACTGGCCATTGTTGACATCAGCAAAATGTTAAAACCCTTATGTCTCATTAACTGCTTATCAAAAAGATATGATCATATACATTTTCTTGGTCAGCGTTTTAACATCTGCATAGTACAGGCAACGAATAAACTAAATTTCGCCAAATATTTTTGTAATTGCACTGCTGACGTCAGCAAAAAATCTAAAACAACCTACTTTTCCATTGTCCTTCTGCCTAAGTGGATTTTTTCCACGGGCCTTATCGACTAGTATTGAATATTAACATTTTAACATCTCTCATTGACCTCTATCAACTCCCGATACACTGAAGGTTAAAAATACGTTTTTTACGAAAAAATCCAATTTTTGTCAATTTTTCTCTATCTCGAACTTTCTCTATCTCGAACAAATTTTCTGGTCCCTTGCGAGTTCGAGATAGAGAGAGTCAACTGTATAGATAACATGTCATAATAAAGTGATGACAAGATATCGACAACAACACGGCACATGATCTATTTGAATTTTAGTTACTAGTGATGTTAAAACGAGCTAACGTCCTGCAGTCTCCGCATCGGAGGTTTTCGCGATCTCCATGTCGGAGGTTTGTAAAAATCACGAATTACTCAGTCGTTAATGACAGTAAAACAGACGTGCTTGCTATGGGGGATGTAAAAGTAAGGAAAAGATTAACATTAATATTTCCGACGTCGTTGTTCCTGACACGTGTTGAACTGTAACTGCAACTTATGCATGAAAATGAAGTGCAAACATTGATTTACAAAAACTCTTTCTCAGGAAGGAGGTGTTTGGAATTCCTTTGCATTGGTGACATACTAATTATACTATTCTTTAAAAGGAAGAAAAGAGATGAATATCTCTGTCAGGTCAAACCATTTGATATCAATAGATTGACAGCAATTTGTTTTGCTTCCATCTAGTGCCCAAGAATTCATAACTTAGTCTGTAAACTTAAAACAAACAAGTGTGCCAGATGTGGTATTGAACGACGCTACGTGTGATGATGGAAGCAAAACAAATTGCTGTCAATCTATTGATATCAAATGGTTTGACCTGACAGAGATATTCATCTCTTTTCTTCCTTTTAAAGAATAGTATAATTAGTATGTCACCAATGCAAAGGAATTCTCCTAGTTCCATTTGTTAATTTTTGTAATCTCTCTTCCAAACACCTCTTTTCTGAGAAATAGTTTTTGTAAATCAATGTTTGCACTTCATTTTCATGCATAAGTTGCAGTTACAGTTCAACACGTGTCAGGAACAACGACGTCGGAAATATTAAAGTTTATCTTTTCCTTACTTTTACATCCCCCATAGCAAGCACGTCTGTTTTACTGTCATTAACGACTGAGTAATTCGTGATTTTTACAAACCTCCGACATGGAGATCGCGAAAACCTCCGATGCGGAGACTGCAGGACGTTAGCTCGTTTTAACATCACTAGTAACTAAAATTCAAATAGATCATGTGCCGTGTTGTTGTCGATATCTTGTCATCACTTTATTATGACATGTTATCTATACAGTTGACTCTCTCTATCTCGAACTCGCAAGGGACCAGAAAATTTGTTCGAGATAGAGAAAGTTCGAGATAGAGAAAAATTGACAAAAATTGGATTTTTTCGTAAAAAACGTATTTTTAACCTTCAGTGTATCGGGAGTTGATAGAGGTCAATAAGAGATGTTAAAATGTTAATATTCAATACTAGTCGATAAGGCCCGTGGAAAAAATCCACTTAGGCAGAAGGACAATGGAAAAGTAGGTTGTTTTAGATTTTTTGCTGACGTCAGCAGTGCAATTACAAAAATATTTGGCGAAATTTAGTTTATTCGTTGCCTGTACTATGCAGATGTTAAAACGCTGACCAAGAAAATGTATATGATCATATCTTTTTGATAAGCAGTTAATGAGACATAAGGGTTTTAACATTTTGCTGATGTCAACAATGGCCAGTCAAACCCCCCAAATTTTTTTTTTAGAAATTTGTATACCTGTTGCCTCCATCGTATAGATCTTGAAATGCTGATCAAGAAAATGTATATGATCATGTATCTTTGACAAACGGTTGCAGAGATATCAAGGTTTAAAGGTTTTTTGATGACGTCATCAAACCGTCCATTCCGAAACGGATTCGAGGACCCAGGTTTAGAAAACTTACCCAAATTGGTCCCAGGTTGTCCCTAGTTACCCATGCGGTGAAAAAACATTGACGTCACCACCTTGTTTCCAAGTTATTTATCTAGTGCCCAAGAATTCATAACTTAGTCTGTAAACTTAAAACAAACAAGTGTGCCAGATGTGGTATTGAACGACGCTACGTGTGATGTGTATAATTTCGTCATAGGAGCGTTACATAACTAAGTAGCCGTTACACGCTTTACATTCTGTAGAAATATTTTAGAACTTACACGAGCATATCCAAACATTGCAAGATCAGCAAGTTTCAGAACATTTGTGTAAAATCGACGTTAACGCAATGCTCAGTCTTATTTAACTTTGGAGCAAGTTTATCTGTGAGCTAGCTCGTAATTTGAGCAATATGTGACGGTAATTAATCGATACAATTTTAAAAGAGACAAGTATCCCGTCAGCTCTGCATACATTTTTGTGTTAAACATTCTTTCTACCAATCAAATGTACTTTTTTGCTTCTTGTGGCACTGCAATCACTTCTTCTTTTCTTTTACATAAACTGCTTTTTTGTAACCTCTATCAGTGCATAACCTGATCTAACGTTGTCTCTTGTCAAACACCTGACATTTTGATTTTGTTAAGCTCCTGGAGTGTCACGTCCGGTAAGTTAACATACGGGTATCACAGGGGACGGCTGCAAAAAGACCTATTTGAATGCCATAAAGTTTAGAGCGAATGTTTTCTTATATAAATAAAGTGACGTGAATAAAGTTTAAACAAAAAGTGAAATGTATTAACCCGTTCCCTCATGCCCTCGGGGTTTATTAGAAACCAAGGTTAAGACCAACCAGACCTTTTTTTGTCTCTTTCAAATTAGCGCACGGGGGGGGGGAAGGAATAAAGTTAGAGGCATAATTACACAAATTTCATCAACCTAATATTCAGGTCATGGTCACTTTGTGATCAGAAATTCTGAGAAAGCCAGAACGAATTTTCGCGTTTTATGTGTGTGGCGAGGCTTCCTTTTATTAAAAAACGGTGTGTATTATCCTCGTTCCCCAGTACCAAGAGCTTTGGGAACGAGAATAGCGTGTATGTAGTAAATAGAAACGCACGGTTGGTACTGGAGTGCTGAACGTGTTCTTACGCGTCCGGAATCTAAAACAAAATAGTAAATAGAAAAGTGAAAGTTGGACAAGACTCATCTCAAGATTCAAGACTAGACTAGGCATAGCAGATGACTACACATTTTTTTAAATGAACTGTTTTACTATCCATTTAAAATCAACTCTGCTATTTGATCCTTAGTACTCCAACACACCAAACTTGCTCACCTCACAAACAAAAAAGAATCAGCTACACAACAGCCAGCAGGAGGGAGGGCGGACATACACACTCACCTGTCTCCTTTTTTTGCTACTTGTTTTAAAAAAATACCGCTAGCTCTATGATGAGTTTAGTTCACTGGATTAGTCACAGGCTAGCTCCTGTTAGCTAGGTAGTTTTGAGTTTCCTTTCTATCTTACTCTAAAATTCAAATTATTAGGTTACTGAAAACTTATAGCTAGTAGTTAGGCTAACTAGGTTGGCTATACATGGAATTGTTCTGCCTGGATAATAAACGCTGCCCTGATTAAGTACGGCAGCTTGCCCCGGTTAAGAACAGGGCAAAGAATACATAATCAGGGCAACATAATCAGGGCAGGCTAGTTTATATACGACAGTTTGATATTATTTCTCACTTATTATAGAACAAACATAATCGGGGCAGGCCGACTTATGTATGACAGTCAAATATTATTCGAGACTTATAGAACGAACGTAATCGGGGCCGACCGGCTTATATAGGATATTTTTATATTATTTCTCACTCACATAATCGGGGAAGGCCGATAGAACAAATATAATTGGGGCCGACCGCTTTTATATCCTTTATCATCACTTCTGACAAGCAAATAGCCCTGGTGGCAAAGTTGTTGTTGTTCTCAAATGAAACGAAATTTCGTGGCAAGAACTAAATTTTGGGATTCGCAAGTTTAATAACTTTTCACCAAACTTAATTCATGCAAAAAGAATAATTTAGGTTCCATGAAATTTAGTTACTTCAAAGTATATTATGTTGGAATGTATTTACTACAAGAGTAGTTTATACTAAGAATTACGTCGAGACTTTTTTCTTTCGCCATGTCTAGTTTTTGGGGGTGTTCTATCTTCCAGAGAATGTTTAATTCACAAAAGTTCGAAGAAAATGCAAATCACAGTCTGCCTGGCTAGCCATTATATCAGCGTTCATAATCCGGTCACCACGACGTAACCAGTGCAAAAAAAACATAATCGAACCATGCATACATAATCCGGCTGTTCCGGTTGTAAACAGGCCGTTTTCGCAATCTGGGCAGAACAGAATCACAGACCCAATATTTGCTTGCGCGCGCATCTCAGTGATTATGTAATGCCCGATGCCCACTCAGAAATGGAGGTAAAAATGCAGGCAGACATGAAGGAAAACATTCAAAACAAACAAAATCCACAATAAAAACAAGGGGGAAATTTAGCTTTCAACATTTATTCACAATATGTTTAACCATGCTGTATTGCCACAATTTTATTTTAGCATTTACACAAATAAAACATGCATTTAAAGCTTGGCTTCCTTCACATAGTATGAGCTCAGAGCACAGCATCCATGTGCATCTTGTTGTCACTTTTATGCTTGTTTTAAAGTAATTTTCCGAGAAGTATTGGCTGTTTGTGCATCCTATAACACAGCAGTTAGTCTATCTTTTTTTTTGTTTTCGCATAGCTAGCCATGTTTTTTTCTGCACTAATGTTTTTTGTTACCTCTATTTCTGTGCACGCATCTTTGTGGGATAGCATTATGTAATGTTATATGATGTGAGCGTAGGACAAAAACGGCTGAATGAAATGATTGAGTGTATTAGTCTGCTAGCAACCTTATAAGTTCTATTAGGTATATAGCTATCCTTTTTAGGGATAGCTAAATGCACATAGCGCTAGCTAGCTATAGCTAATTTTTTTCAAAATAATGCTGTTTTTTAACCCAACCTCTTATCCCATAGTAGGTAAGGTGGAATTTTATTCTATTGATATGATGTCCATGGCAAAGTAATATTAACCAGGATTTAACGAGTGGAAGACATTTTATGTTTTTTGCTCTATTCTGCTGCCATTTTAAGTTATGGATAAAATACTGATCAACAGCATGCTCGCTCCTACGGTCTATAACAAATAAGAAATTAATTCTCATTCTGTGGTTCTTGTTTTTAGTATTTTAATCAAGCGCAAAATATGTATATAAACAGAAAACATAGCCTGTCTCAGAAAGCATGACAAAGAGAAATTGTAACAGTCTGAATTACCACATTAGTGACTAACTTTAACTTGTACCACAACAGACGTTACAATACAGCCCAAATGTAAGCTTCAACATGTATAATAATAATAATAATAATAATAATAATAATAATAATAATAATAATAATAATAATAATAATAATAATAATAATAATAATAATAATAATAATAATAATAATAATAATAATAATAAATATTTAAAGTGGCTATCCCAGAAAATCACAAAAACCTATAGTTAGTGGATTGTTTTCACTGAGGGCCACTAGAACAGAAAAGAAACAAAAATTGATAAACCTTAGACATTTATAATCTGTGAAAATTGAAAAGAAAAAGAATAAAAAACAAAAGTTAAGAAGTGATCTCCATTAGAATTTGCCAAATACATTAGATATGGAAGTCTTAAACGAAAGCAGAATTCTATCATGGGTCACTTGGTCTGGAAGATTATTCCACACTTTTGCAGCTCTAAATGGGAAGGCTTTTTTGCCAAATTCCGTGTTGACCAAGGGAAGCATGAACCTGTTTTTTGAAGCTCCTCTTGTTTGATGATTATGACAGTTTTTTGTCAAAATGAATTTTGAGCGCATGATCAGGAGCAATGTGATTCATGGCTTGAAAACTAATATGGCATTGTTTTTGATGAGTAAGTTATTCATTAAATATTCCCTCTCTTTCCCAAGAAAGGTACGGACACATTTTAATCGTTTTTCTAGTTTTCCTAATCTACCTTAGGTGGCACAAGCCCATGCCAAGGAGCAGTAGCTGAAATATGGCATGACAAGTGCATTAATTAAAAGGTTTTTTGTGTGAGGTGTTAAACAGAATGCAATGGTTCTAATTTAGAATATTTAATTAGTATTTTTCTATTTATGTCATTAATGTGCTCTTCCCATTGCATTTTTTGACCAAATGTTAGCCCAAGATATTTAATTTTTTCGCCCCTCTTTAAAGTAATACCCATAAAGTTGATAGTTTTGTTCTCAACTTTTTTTAACTGGCTGTGGTTGCCGAAAAAGATTGTTTCAGTTTTGGCCGTATTAATAGTCATTTTGTTATTATTCAGCCACAGGTCGACTTGCGAAAGTTCTAACTCGACCTGGGAGACAAGGGTATCCAAGTTTTTATGGGACGAAATAATTATTGTATCATCTACATATAGATGGTGCTAGTTTGCATTGATGACAGATTTCAAGTCATCAATATACAAAACAAAGAGCAGGGGTCCCAACACAGATCCCTGCGGCACCCCAAAAGTGTCTTCATGAAGCAGATCTGATCCTGTGTCATTTACAAGAGTCAGCTGCATTCGGTCCGTTAAGTGGGACTTGAACCAGTCAAAGGCAGTATTAAATGATTTTAACGTCATTTTCAGTAATGGTGTCATCAATTTTGCCTTCACAGATGGAGAATACATCAAGTTTTTTTGATGTAGCAGAAGTTTAACATAGTCTAGTTTGGATGACAGACCATTAATGTTGAGGGGCCATTTTTAAGCCTTTTCCATTTCTGATTGCCTCAAAATCAAAGTTTTCATCAATAGTAATATTGATTTCGTCACCTAATGACTCCTCATTAGTAAAGGGCAAATTACGAGAAAGACAGGGACTGCAAACGAAAAACAGTTTATCTTCAGGAGTCTTCATAAATTGTTGATAATAGTAAATATTTACAGTGGCTAGCCCAGAAAATCACAAAACCTATAGTTAGTGGATTTTTTCCACTGGGGGCCACTAGAATGAAAAAGAAACAAAAAAATGATAAACCTTAGACTGGGAAACTCACATCATAATTACCTTCATAAAAGACCATTACCTTGATAAAAGATCAAAAGATCAAGGCAACTTATTGTTTAAACAACAATCAACTGTGTGAGACAATCTTAAAAATACTTCCAGTGGAGAGTCTGTAAAATTTGTTCTATAAATTATTTTATTTAAAGGTATAGATCAAAGGGACCTGTACTTCTAGCATGTATATTACAAGTTGTTCTACAAAAAATACGAAAATGAAGCAGTGTTTATAGTGTAAAAATAGCTTCAGTTTCTTAACTGTGGCAAATATCGTTTTGTTGTTTACAAATCAGCTTCACACCAGCATTTCTAAAAATTAGTCTCTGTCACCAAATTTTCTAGGTTTCTATATTGTTAAACTGTTTTAATTTTAAAGACTGAATATTAAAAAAACTTTAATAATGAAATGAAATGTTTTAGAACCAATCATAACCAGGATAAAAATATTATTTTGCATTATGATTGTAAACAACTTTATTTCCATTTCAAATAATATAAAACTAAACAGAAAACGAATTGGAATTACGTAAAAAAACATGCTGTAATGTGTGACATTTTTATGTGTATTAATTCGTTTTTGATATTGTGTATATATGCAATTTTCGAAAAATGTGTGCACAGCTGCTTTAAAATAACATATTTAAAAAGAATAGTTCTCTCCCAACTGTGTTTACTTCTGCATTTAAAACGTTCTAATGTTGTAAATTAACACTATTTCCATCAAATTAGCATTGGATACTTCATAAAGTATCCAATCTTCATTTTCGTAGTCTTTTTTACAAAATTGGTGTCATCTGTCCGCCTTGTTTTTAAATTTTTTGTCACAGCCTGAAATAGTTGACTACTCTGACTATATTTTTCCTGTGACTATGATTAAATTTAACACACCAGTAATTGCACCTCTAACATGGTTTAAGATGTAAATCCAAGCTCATTTTTAAAATTTTATGCATAACGCTAAAGCCTGTTTTACCCTATGCTTGTTAAAAGGTGCGTAAATGGCTTTAGGTTTCCACGACTTAAAATGTGGCATACATTGTTTTTATAAAATTATTTTTACTTTCAGGAAATAAACACAAAATGGTTGGTGATAATGCTACAGCTATTGCTGAAGCTGAGTCAGCCCGCAATGCAAATGATGAATTGCAACGTAACACAGAGTTCAAAATGCAACATCAGCAAGATTCAGAGAGAAAACCAGTTGAGGAGGTTACCATTGAATCTAGATGCGAAAGGTTTGTTGATTCAAGTAATGAACAATTGCTTAAGAGTGGAAATTTAAACGAGCTGAATTGCTTTTATCAAGGTGATTTAGTTCACGAGCGAATGGCTGCAGTGAGAAGGTCAATCTATGATATACGCTTTAACTGGCCGAAGTTTGATCAGTTCATGTCAAGATTAAAACAGTTTATGGAAAATGAATCCGCTACATCCGGTGGGTTGTCGGACAGCGTTAAAAAGATTTTTGAACGAAGACGAAATTGGGCTGATCTTGAAAGTACAAATGAATCGTTTTCTTCACTAGAAGAAGAGTTTAATATTTTGCACACGTATACTACGAAGGAAGGCTTTAAAGAAATATTTAAAATTTCTGATGGTATATTTAGAAATGATTTGTCCGTAAATTTTGAAGATATGATTATCAACGCAGTGTTTCTGGTTGAATTGATCAATATCGATTTGTTTAACTACGTGTATAAATTTCCAGAGCATCAAAATTTCAGTGGTGTTGTTTACCGTGGAATGGCAATTCCAAGAGATGTCTTCGGTACCTTTGATTCATTACTTCGACAACCAATAAACAAACGTTATATATCAATACCATTAGGCTTGTGGTCGGCAAGCTTGTTGTTGCCTCAAGCTATGTCTTTTATTAAAGATGAACTCACACGACAACCAGAACGTGTTCCCTTGGTAATGAAGATCCACGTTCTAAATGTCGATGAGGATTATTTGAAAGTTTACAGAAAGAAATTCCAAGACCGTAGCGTTGTGAGTACCATTTGCGCAGTTGATATTACAAATGTATCCGCTTTTAAAGAGGAACGTGAAGTTCTTCTCCGAGGTGGCTTTTATCAAGCTTTAAATTTCTATGATGAAAAAATTGATGGTTTGGATTGTAAAGTTCTAGAGTTGGTTATGCTGAATACAAACCGAGATCATTTGAGTAACCCGACCTTATTTGTCGGAAATGAAGAAAGCGCAGCTCGCACTCTTTTTGGTACTATGGTGGGCGTGACGAGAAATAGATTTATTGTTGATTATTGTCAAAAACATGATCTATTGGATGATCTGGAGAAGTATCAAGCTCTGTTGACAGAAGGAGAGGAGAAACTCAAAAAATTAATGGGATAACTGAATGTTTCGAAATTTACCGAATTGAGCTTAAGATTTTTTTATATTTTTTTCAAATTTCTTATAGTACAGCGGTTGGAAGAAATGTTATTGTTGAAGAATTTTTTTTATACATATCGAAGCTTGTCGTTTTTAGAATCAACTTTAAAATTGAAATATCTCCTCTGTTTTTACTTATTTATTTCTAATGAAAGATTTTCTGGCCGCAACAACGATGTTGAATGCGTTACAAGGACTGTGGTACATTCACTGTTATATTTTTTTATTCGTCATTTTGATAACAACGATAACTGATTATTTCTTGTCTATTTGTTTTTGTTTTATATAAATTAATTTTACTAAGAATTGTAATTACGGAATGTTTTTTAATATTGATTGAGAAAAAATCAAAAACGGTTTTTTTTTCTATTTAATCCGGTACTAATTTCCGCGGGTATTGCGCTTTTCGCAGAAGTGATACCATTCCTGAATACCCTCACTTACAAATGCGTGAAATTCATGTTCCAGAATAAAAAAAGAAGGTAATTTTATTCCAAAAAAGAAATGGGACGCTATCCCCAAAATCAGATATTTTTTCGTATTAACGTCAATACATTACACGAGAAGTAATTTGCCAATTCGTGACATTCAATGCCATTCACAAAATTTAATTCTCGCGAAAGAAGTTGGTATTACCACATTCGCAAGAATTTAACATTACCCGTACAAATTGATTAAATTGGATACGGATTAAAATATATAATAAGAAATTTTCAATAATGTAAGAAGATTACATTCTCATCATTTATAATCAAGCTATATACAGTTTAGACTTTTGGGTTTTCAATATAGTTTTCTATTGTCTGCATATTCCACCTTAGTTGCTTTTTGCCTGCTGTCAGTAGTTGTATCATCGGCCATTGTATCATTTTTATTTTGCGAAACAAAAAAATTAAAAAAGAAATTGCAAATTTTCTTTTCGTGGTAATTACTACCCATTTAGTAAATAAATTTAGTCCAGTCATTTTAATCTAACAGCCTTACTCCATTGCCAGTACTTTTTTAAAGACATTTACAACTCAGTAAAAAAAAATAATTTCAGCTGGTTTTGTTGCAAAACTAGTCTTTAACCCGTAGCACAATTCACACGTCGTGAATATATTTACCGCATCAGCATTTCATGCCTCATTGTTCACCTGTTAGCATGAAAGGATCCGGAATAAGGTTTCGGCGCAACCATTTTGAACGCGCAGGCAAGGAATGAATCTGCGCGCAGCAACTGACAAAATACGGATAATAGTCTGTAGTCTTGAAAAAATCCATGTGTTCTTCCGTCCTTTATAGATTGCCTTTCAGAAAACGTCTATACTATACGGGCTAACACATGGAGGATTACAAAAAACCGGCAAAAAATAACATATTTGGTATTTCGTGTAAATATAAGAGTTTCATGTGGCCTTGACACGCCTCTTTTTCTCGCGCTCAGACAGAATATGGGTATTATTATTATAGTGACTAGCCATTAGTCCGAGGGAAATTCCATAGGTTCGCTCATTCCTAAAATTTTTTGGAAATACACCTGCCGTAACAAACACGTTCGTTCCATAATTGAATGTTGACACGCGCATGCGGGAAATTTGCATTTTCATTGTAGCAGCTTTCAAAATTGCGCGTGTAGGGTTATCATGATCTTTTTTTAAATATTACAACATAATTAAATGAATTTGTTGACCGATGGTACTGGCAGCCTTGTGCTTTGCCAAGGCAAGTGCGGACCCGGCATTAATTTAATGCCACGAAACTATTACAAAGCTGGAGACGGGGAAGGAAAATCAGATGCTAACTGAAGTTGTATTATCACGTTTAAGCATATGCCTTCACGATAATATCAAACACAACGTCCTATACAATAATGCACCCATAATATTATGTAATGATCGTCGCCGTAAGAAGAGATCAGTCGTTCTTTCGGAATGTCCACAGAGACCCGCCTTTAAAAAATTCAAAGTACTTCGATCGAAGCTAGTCGCAGCAAGCATCTTTATCTTACACGGGAATTCGCCCGTCGCAACATAGCGGGTAAAATTAGATATCGCATTTGGTATTTTGTGTGTCCGTAGCACGCCTATTTTCTCGTGCACAGGCAGACAGACGAAATACGGCTATTATTAAATAGACTAATCGTTAGCCCGTGGAAAAATCCGCGGGGTCGCCCACCCTTTAAATTAACCTGTTGCAACAAAGTGGACAAAAACATATCGCATTTGGTATTGGTGCGCTTTTAAAAATATCGTGTTTCCGTTACAGCTTTCGCGGACACACAGACAAAAATCGGCTATTATTAAAGATACTTGTCGTTAACCCGCGGTCGTCCGTCCATAAATTACACGCTATTTTGTGTTCCCGTTGGACGGCACTTTTCTTGCAGACAAAAAATCAAAATACGGCTAATATTATAGAGACTAGTCATTAGCATGGGGATAAATCTGGTTCGCTTGTCAATTTATATATCACATTTTGTGTTTCCGTAACACGACTTTTTGTCACGCACAAACAAACAGACAGAATGAAGGGACCCACATTAAAACACCGAGTTAAGCCGCAAGTAAATGCGTGACCTAGCTGTAGACGCACTTAAAAAGTCCGTAAACTATGCCATACATCCAGGTGGAGCGAAGTTCAGTATTTCCGCTAAAATAAATGGACCAATTCTACAAAGTTTGGATGGCCAAATAAGTTCTACTAAGCAGATAACAATATTACATAAAACTTTTAAAACTGCACTAATAAATCCTGCACTAGTGACGGAGCATAAAAATCATATTTAACGATCTAAAAACCCGCAAAATATGTATTCGTTAGCATGTAAAATTAAAGTTTCCTAAATGCATGTACTATATAATAACGCTCGTCTGTTTGTAAGCAAAAATGGTAGCTGTGTGTAGCAAATTCCCGTGATTTGTTTCACGGGCTAAGGACTAGTGATTTCATCAAATCATCAATCAAATGATTTTTACAAACAAAAAGAAACCGATTTCTAATTTCCTACAAGTTTTATCATAGTTACATGAAACGAATTTGTAAATCTAATTTCACAATAAATAAAAAATTGAAATGATCTTCGTATTGACGTTAACATTAAAAACGTCTCTAGATCGATACTAAAGACCTTGCTGTTTTCCGGTCGACTGGTATCCAACCAAGCTAACGTCATTCGTACTGATTGCTGACATTCTTATGTCATTTAGACTTGCTCCAAAAATTGTTGACGTGATCGTCATTCCTCTTGCCGACCGGGGTGTCTGATTTTTGTTTGACTTGAAAATCGATTTGATTTCCTTTCTAACATTCGGACGAGCTAACATGTAAAGCACTGGATCAAAAAAACAATGGCCATATGAAAATAATCTAGTCCAATGAAGGCCTAAGATAACATCCGGTGATAAAGTAGGTACTTTGTGTTGGTGGATTGTTAGTAAAATGAAATATGGAAGCCAGAAAGTTAGGAACACGAGAAGCAAGAACACAAGCTTTTTTGCGACGGTTTGCTCAATTTTTCTTTTCCTTTCCGTTGTAACTTTATCTTCAGCGATTTTTGAACTCCGGAATAACACATTAGCGATGATACAAACGTAGCTTACAATCATGACCAATGTAGGAAAAGCAAACCCTAACGAGATATTGATTAACATATGATGGCCGCCAGTGTAATAGAATATAAAAGCGACTGCACCCGTGTATAGCCAAACCAAAGGAACTGAAAAGCATATCTTTTTGTAGGTTACATACCGAAAATGCCATAACGGTTTCAACACCACAATACACCGTTCGATAGACATGAGTGCAAAATTGATGAACGTTGCCATTAAGAAACATAAATCAAGTCGACTATACCAAATAAATATAATCTGGCTTATTTCGTATGGTACAAATGGCTTACCCTTGAATGCAAGTTCGTTAGCAGCCAGCTCAGATGTAATAGTCAGCGGCATTAAAACTATACCAATAAAGAAATCAATCAGCACCATATGTGCGGCGAATATGATGGATTTTGATTCTCTCATTTCTTTTGATTTAAAGATAACGAACATACTAAAACTGTTTAGCGCAACGGTTAAAACGCAAAACAAGCAGAAACAAATCATGAACATCATGAAATTCCAATACGTTGGAAATTCAGGACTTTGCGGGTAAAAATTCCAACGTTGTGAAAGTAACGATTCACAATTGTAGCTATGAGTCTTTTTTCTAATATCGATACATGAAACATTCAATGTTGTTTTTGTAATACTCGATATTGTGCAGTTTGATATTCTTCTTGGTCGTAAATGAGGTCCACATGTGTTATTGAAACGATAGGATATACCAGTTGAAGGAACACAATGTGCAGATTCTTGTCTATACTCATCTGTGTGGACCATCTTGTACGATGTTAAACAAGGATATTTTCCTGTATTTTCGAATATACAATATGCACAAACTGTTTGCAAAACGTTTGGGAGAAGTGAAGGATGAAACTTTGTCATTTTTATAACTTTTATGCTATTCCTAAATAAATAAACATTAATAATAGTATTAGCAAGAAAATGGATACCAATAAGAACATGAATATAAGAACAGTAGCAATAATAATCGTAGCTAGCTATCATAAAGTGCTGAAAAACAACATTTCCTTAGAAATGGTGTCCCAATCTTGAGTAATCAGTACATCATAAGCTGCTATGAACAGCACGATTAAAACATCATTAATCCTTCAACAAACCAAATGCCTAAAAAAGACTTCTTACCCGTCCCCTGTGAATGTTAAAAAATATGATTCAGTTTTTCAGTGATATTCAGCATACCAATTGGTTTAAATGCTTCCCTTAATTCATGTGTCAAGGAAAGGGAAAGGCTTTTTTTGTTTTAAACAGTCTGTGAATGGGATTGGTTTCCGCAAATAGCATTGCATAGGTTTTTCAATGTATTTTAAAATGTCAATTACAATGTATTTGACAAGATTTTTATTTAATTATTTATTAACCACACATTGCGTGCTGCTAAAAATTCAATTCTTTTGTCATATTAAATGGACAAGTCCTGACCGATCAAATTAATAATTACTATGCATCGTCATCCGGTCATTAAAGTTTGATTAAGTCCGACCCTGTGTTCCATGTCGTCATATTTTGGTATATTCAAAACCATGGAAAAAAGTCTCTATACATGCGATTGAGACATCCTACTTGGTGTGGAGTAATAGTTACATACTAGTCGCTAGCCCGTGGAATAATCCACGGGTTCGCCTGTCCTTTTTATACCGCACTGTGTGCGTCTCGCTACTTGTGCAGCTAAGCTACCATTTTGCGTAGCAGACGGACAGACGTATACGGGTATTATAATATAGATATACATACCAACCTTTTTTGGTATGGGCTTTTTAGGCCTTGTATGTAAGGGGGAGGGCATAAAGTGTCTGCTGTACATAACTTTTGACAGAGTTATAATTATGACATGAACTTGGCACAATTGTAGTATGAGACAAAAGTAACGAGTTTACATAATTATTTTCTTTCTGATGTCAGCATTTTTAGTGTGACGTCATCATCAATTTTAAAATCAGGAAAATATCATTACCCAATCTCGTCCCCAGAGCATCTTGTATCTTTTCTAACATCGGACGGCTCTCGCCGTCCCGAGATAAAAAGGAGGCAACAGGCGTTGGGAACGAGGTTGGCCATTACCTATTAAATCTTGCGAGGTTATCAACAGGTGGAGTTAAAAATTTGGCAAAAGATGGCGATCATAAAAATATTAGCAGTCAAAAAGTTTCATAACAATTGAGCATTTAATTTAGAAGATACCAAATAGAGATAGGACGGTATGAACTCATCTTATGCAGCGTTGGGAGTTTGTTGTATGGGAGTGGGCACTTTTTTAGACCATGTTTGTCCTTTCGTATTTATTATAATCCAATTTAACTAAGGGTTTAAATTGTTCCAACCCTTTTTTTATGATACATGTATGTTCTTTTTTTAAGTACATTCATAACTGTAAAACCTATCTGGCAAATTGTAGTGACAGTAAGAAACTAAGATCCAGTAGTCATAAGTGTACCTGAACACGTGTCGCATCGTGATTTTCTCTGGTAATGTTTTCATGCCAATAAATTGTTCGACAATTCAAATTTGTTACATCTCTCCGCAGATATTTGCTACTTCTAGTAGCCTCTTCTGTTGTATAATAACATAGATACTTAGGTTAAAAAATACTATTTTTTTTCGATATTTCGATGTCTTTAATTTTTTGCCACTTTATAGAACTCTTTTTGCTTATTCAAGTTAAAAAAGCAGGGAAGACTAGCGTTTGAATCCGTGTCCTCTCGCATAAACATTGTCAACAAATAAAAAATCTACTATAAAAAGCTTAACAAGTTTTCGAGCTGATACACTTGTGGTTCGAAACTACCGTATTCTCTCTATTTGACGCCCTTGTCGTTTAATTATTTTTCTAGATTTTAGGGTGGACTTTAATTGGAGAGAGGCATTAATTAGAGAGTGGGCGTTTATTAAATACAATTGAAAGTTACAAGCAATTATATTTTCTTAAGATTTTCTCAATATCTTAGATTTCTACAAAATCATCCTCATCCTCGTCTTGATATATTATGTTGAATTCAACATTTGCTTCTTGTTCTTCTTGCTGGTCGTTCAACAGAGTGGGCGTTAAATATCTTGCGCATGTGACGTCTTACCGTTAATCATGTTGTTTAAAAGGCTGCTCATGTAAGAATTTTTTATATGCACTGTTCATAGAGATTTTAATAAAAGATTCCTATATCACAAAACAATTTAAAACATTTTTACTGTTGTAATAGCGCGGGAATTTATTTGCAGTTGTCAGCAAAAGTATTTTTCGTGAAGAATGGAAATTAAACTTTAAGCATCTATCAAATTCGCGATAGTTTATAATTAGTATACTAGTCGCTAACGCGTGGAAAAAACACTGGGTTCGTATGTACTTCATACATCGCATTTCAAGTGTCAGCTATAAAACGGAAATAAATATAGTCGTTAACCCGTGAAAAAATCACTGAGTTCGTCTGTACTTTATAAATGGCGCAGATACAGACAACAGTTTTAAATATAGTCGTTAAAGTGTGGAAAAACCTCGCAGTAACCCGTCCTTTAAATTCCACGTTAATTCGCCTGTCACAACAAAGAGGATAAAAATATAGTGTTTCTTATTTCATGTGCCCGTAGCACGACTTCCTTTTTGCGCACACACAGACAAATATATACGGATATCATTTATATAGAGATTATTTTTCAAACAATCCTTACTTTGTACATAAATACAATAACATTCCCTCATCTCAAGTTGACTGGAGGAGATCAAGTCATGATAAGATTAAATAAACTCCATTTTTCACTACTCAATGCTTTCTTACAGTTTTTAAAAAATTTCGCTGCTTCATTTTTTGCCTAGTGAGGATATAACTTTATGTCATCCTGGTGTAAAGTGTACGTTGCGTGATAAAGAGCCATTGTCGCTCACTTGGCGGTTAAAAATGTTAGAAAGCACTTTTTACGTGAAAATGTGTCTTTTAATTTACTGTTTCTTTTTACCCAGCAATGTTGATAACACTCTTCAGAAAAATCGACATGTTGATGTAATATCTGACTGTTTTGTAATATATAATGAGATACACTTTAATACTTCTCGATTTCACTTAAAACTTGCAATATTGGTTAACCCGAGGCTTGTTGTTCTCGTCATTTTCATTTTTTTAATTGATTCCTCTCTTGTGATATCACGCCCGGTATACAATTTTACCAACTCTTTTCGTATATCTGGTCTGGAGAATGCATACAGAATAGGATCGAAAAAGCAGTGACAATATGATAATAACTTGGTCCAACGAATCGCCGACTTTACTACGACGCTGTCATAATGTCGGTAAAATTTATGGCGATGCAGCAGCATTGTTATAAAGTAGGGTAACCATGATAATAGAAATAACGCGATCAACACTATCAAGTTCCTTGTAACTTTATTTTCGATGTTTCTTTTACTGTTTTTTGTTTTATTTCCTTCTATTTTACTTGTTATTTTCATTTTATATATGATAAACATGTAACATGTTGTCATAATTAAAGTTGGAAATAAAAATCCTGCAAAAAAGGAAAATAAGAAAGATTTGTTCACTGCGTAGTAATACACAAAGAAGACAGCTAACGAATACATCCAAACTGCCGGAACCGACAAAAGAAGTTTTCTCAGTGTTAATTTACTCATGTGCCAGAATGGTTTGATAACAGCTAAACATCTTTCAATGGATAATAATGCTAAGTTTATAAATGATGCGGCTAGAAGCAACAAATCTAACCGGCTGTACCAGTCGTCGAGCAGCTTCACCTTTTTATATGATATGATGTCATTCCCTTTAAATGAATACTCGTTTGAATGAAAAACCAGAACGATGTACAGTGGTAGTTGAGCAGCCCCAATCAATAAATCAATGAAAGTCATGTGACACGCGTATACGAGAGTTTTACATGACTGAAGCTTTTTCGACTTCATGAATAAAAATATATTCAAAAGGTTTAAAACTACTGTTAAGACACAACATAGCACACAAAAAACAACATAAAGGATAAACACTGTATAACTGGGAAAGTCAGGATCATCTGGATAAAACAACCAGCGCCCATTAAGGGGAACACATTTATACTCGTGACCACGCCCAAGCGGATCTAAACATTGTGCTTCGAAATTTGACTTTGTGACGCTGTTAAGATTGCATCTCGAAGCAGCTTTAGGTACTGTTGTTAAGTTAACATCTACACATTTTGAATAAGGTCCTTCCCAGCTTTTATTTGGGAGGGGAATGGGTAGAGTTAAACCACCTGTACACAGTGCACTTTCTTGAGTCATTTCATTGTAGTGTTTATCAATTTGATAAGTAGTACAGGAAAAGTGTTCCATGTTGTTTTGGTAGCATAAAATACAGTAAACTAAAACAAAACTTGGAACTAACGATTCGAGAACCATGACAATCTTCTTCTTCTTCTTTAACAAGTAATGTACGTTTTTGTAGCGGTGTGATAACAACTCTTCTACGTGCTGTCTGACGTTTACAATAACACAAAATGTTATGGTTGTCTTGTTTTTGTAGTTTTTAATTTGGTATAGGCGTTTCTTAAAATATCACAACTCACATGAATCATTTAGGTTGTATTATTTTAGCATTGCAAAATAAAAAGGATAAAAATAATTGAAAAAAGTATTGCGTTCCAGGTGATAAAAACCTCATGGGGTTAGGAGAAACGAAACAATTTTACCCTTTTTAGTTTCGTAAAAAGAGAACAAATTTTGGATTCTGTTCTTCAAATAAAAGCTAATTTTTTAATTTATTTCATATAAATTCGTCAATTTATTTTTTATTCTTTTTAACTTGGTTAATCACGACAAAAATAATAAAAAATAAAAAAATTATTTATTAGAGCTATATAATGAATTTGTTTTTTTAATTTCATTTTCTTATTTTTTTTACTTTATTTATAAAAAAATTATTTTTTTTATTCATTTATTTATTTTTTATTTCCATGTTTCTTCAAAAATATAGCTTCAATCTATCTTCTGACACACGTAAGAATATCAGTCTGTAATTGAAAACAATAGGTCCATTGTTTAGAAAAAAAAGAAAGGAGAGATATATGTATCTGGAATTAAATATAGATATGTTATCACATAAAAGTGAAAAATAATTGACTAATTCGATATTTCTGGTTAATGCCTTCATTTGTCTTGGAAGAGGGAAACATAACTCTTTATTGCTCTTCTCTTAGGTTTTTGAGGGAGGCATGTAAACATTGAAAAGTGAACAGTGACAAGTGCACATTGACAATCGAACAATGACAAGTGAATATTCAACATTAACCTACTCACCTAATTTAACCTACTCACCTAATTTAACCTACTTATGTAATTTAACCTACAGACCTAATTTAACCTACTTATGTAATTTAACCTACTAACCTAATTTAACCTACAGACCTAATTTAACCTACTTATGTAATTTAACCTACTTATGTAATTTAACCTACTCACCTAATTTAACCTACAGACCTAATTTAACTTACTCACCTAATTTAACCTACTTTTCTAATTTAACCTACTTATGTAATTTAACCTACTTATGTAATTTAACCTACTTATGTAATTTAACCTACTCACCTAATTTAACCTACTTATGTAATTTAACCTACAGACCTAATTTAACTTACTCACCTAATTTAACCTACTTTTCTAATTTAACCTACTTATGTAATTTAACCTACTTATGTAATTTAACCTACTTATGTAATTTAACCTACTCACCTAATTTAACCTACTTATGTAATTTAACCTACTAACCTAATTTAACCTACTTATGTAATATAACCTACTTATGTAATTTAACCTACTAACCTAATTTAACCTACTTATGTAATATAACCTACTCACCTAATTTAACCTACAGACCTAATTTAACTTACTCACCTAATTTAACCTACTCACCTAATTTAACCTACTTATGTAATTTAACCTACTTATGTAATTTAACCTACTTATGTAATTTAACCTACAGACCTAATTTAACCTACTTATGTAATTTAACCTACTAACCTACTACTACTTCCAATTGTTGTTGTTTTTCCGAATATACTAATTATTACTGTAAAGGAAACAATTTTTTTTAGGTTTTTTGCAAAAAATTCATGACATATAGAAAAAAAGAATCTTTTTCCAATGACATATTCTATATTCCATGAAAATATTTGGAGCATCCCTTTTTTCTGGAAAAAGTCTCTTGCTACATTCTTCCATAGTTAATAGAAAAAACACTGGTTCGGAAGATCAGGAATAACCTATTCAATTATGTTATTATTACGCATATTTGAATTTAAAGGGACATGATAATGCACAACTCATTTGCCGCGCATAAAACTTCAGTTAAAAACACACGAATTTGTTAAAAGTTTTGTTGTTTTATTTTGAAAAATATCTATACAGTTTTAAAATAAATCTAAAAACCGTTAATAAAATAATATTTTACATAAAACATTAAAAATTAGTTAAGAACAAAAATATTTACGTATAAATAATGGTCTTCAAATAAATGTTTTACAGGTAGAAAGTTAGTGTTTAGTTAGAATAGGAAGCCACCATAAGAACGAAAGTTTCGATACAGGTAACCATGTTATAAAAAGGTAAAGTAATAAATTGTTCAAAACAATTCTGCAAAACTTAGCACACAAGATGCCAGGTGTAAATTGTAGTGTATTCGGGTGACGTATGTGTAGAAGAACAAAAGGCATTGGTATTTTTAGAATTCCTGCAGAACATGTTCAGAAAGAGTGGCGTCAACAGTGGTTGTCTGAAATAACCAAAACTAGTGTAGTAGATGAGAACTTTAAAAAACAAATAGCTAATAATAATGTTTATGCATGTGAAAAACACTTTCATAAAGAAGACATTGAAATATGTAAGTATCCTTTCTATACTGCTTTAGGTTTTTTTAGATTTTTAGGCTAAAATGTTCTTAATTTGTTCTTAACAATTCTAAATAAATATTTTAAAAAATGTCTCTTATAGTTGTTGGGGCAAAGATGACGAAGAAGAAATTAAAACATGGTGCTATCCCAACATTAAACATGATAGTAAGAAGTTTCAGTAAACAAGTTACCCCAAGACCACCAAGAAAGACTTTGAGTACTCCTACAAGTATTAAACCCTATTACAAAAACCTTAAAGATTTAAACACACGCATTAAAAACTTAAAATCCTTGAATGGTTGGGAGACATTTTTAACTGACAATACTACTACATTTAAAAGGTTTACACAACCCTGGAGTGAGCCATACTTAGAAGTGTGTATTGATGATGGTTTGGGCTTCACAATTCAAGCATATAAGTGGTTTTTATCATACTTTATATAAAAATTGCAGAAGATCACTTAAAAACATTACTGTTTCAAATTATGATTATTCACAACTTTAAAAAAATATGTGCAAAAGGAGTTGAGCATATTTTTTGTAAACATTATGCAGAATTCCCGTAAAAAATATGCATAATAATATTTTTTAGATAGTTTACTTTCACTATCGAATTAAAAAATATCAAAGTTAAGGAATATGCAAATGAGCTGTCTCTTGTAAACCTGACTTCTGTCTATTACTAATTCTGAACGCGTGCACGCATATTCAGCATAAAGAAAAAGTTCGCACTTCTATCATCTTTCTGCATACTCACTTCACACATTTTCACAACACCTACGAAAATCTTTAAAAGCAAATATCTCGTTAGTAAATTTTTCGCATACATGCCTTTACGTTTGTGGTCTCTTTTTCCGAAAGCTACCTATTGGCTCAATAAAATTTTCGGTAATGAAAAGCTGAATAAATTATCCACAAAACGTTCCCAGATTTTTTTGGATAAATTACTGATTAGCGAATTATGACGACAGAAAGAAAAAAAATATGCATTTTTTTAAATGATTATATATAATTACAAATAATTTCATAACGACGTTATTAGAAAAAAACGGTATTGGTAAACAATGGAACTACCCAGAACCACCCAGAATCAGCCAGAACCAGCCAGAATCACCCAGAACCAGCCAGAATCGCTAAAATTGAACCAAAACGAGTCATGCCAATCTATATAAAAGGCAGGGTTAATATGGTCGAAATCCAATACAAAAAACGGCCCAAAAAATGCTTCGTTTCCTGACCTAGATTAGAATATGGCTTTGCCTCCGATATTCGAGGGAAGGACGCTGGGACAGAAGCTATTGAATTTACAACTGACAAATCGACAACAACACAAATTGAATTGTATGGAGAGAAAAATGAATTATATGGAAAATGTGCAAGATTCATAGGAAATATCAGTATTTTAAGTTGTTGAATTATAATTAAATATTATTGAATCAAATAAAAAGGGGGACGGACGCTTATCATTTAAAATACTTTACGGTGGACTGCTGTAAGTCAGTGGTTTATATTAAATGATATGCGTACGGCCAGTGAAATAGAAGCAGACTTTGGCGGTGGGAAACAATGCTGATTGCGGTAGTATTCATCGATCTATTATCATGTATCAAGCTAAGTTCAAGATAGCTACAGCATATAACTATTGTGGATTATTTAAACTTTCTTTTTCAGCCTAATTTGTCATTTTTTTGTTTTTAATAGTAAGAACACAAATTCTGAATTTAGCCTCATTTTGTTCTCATTTATGTAACGTAATATTCTCGGCACATAATTGTTCCTGCATTGTTCTTATTTTATGATTTGCGTTGTTCTTAGTTTTGAAAACAATGGTTGAGTCTGAGGCTGCTCTTATTTTGTTCTTATTTTTTTGGCAAAATCTGAGGGTCGTGTTCTTATAAAACTGTTCTTATTTTTGCGCAAAAATCGGTGCGGCAATGTTACGTGAAAATTAAAAACGTGGGAGTAAAGATGCTTCATATTTTGATTAATAATATTACAAGCGTAGTGCGCAAAATTCATATACCATTGCGCTGTCCGTGAAATCAGCTTCGTCAGATACTGGTGCATCTTGTCCATATCTCGATACTTGTCCCTACTGAGTAAACATATGAGTAAACTGTCTATGTGAATTTCCAAATCCTACCTAAGGTGGTTTTCAAAGAGATACTCACAATAAAATTTTTGCCATATTCTAAAAGAATATTGGTGACCGGAACTGGTAATAAAGGGTAACCAGGTATCTGTTCAGCTTCGTCCATCAGCGGATTTTCAAAGCTGTAAATAATGATGTTTGGTACTGCTATGTGAAACATGTTTGCGGTATCTTTCAAAGCGTGATAGTTATTGTCATTGTCTACAATGTATGTTTCCGAAAGATGTGAAACATCCAACACTTCATTCAGTTCTGTGGTGATAAATACTTCTAATGGTCCAAAAGGTAATTTCTTAAACTAGAAAGCAAAAAATGAATTAAAAATGAGTTATCAAATCTTGCGGTACCGCACATATGGGTCGCGGTCACTTCGGGGACTTTTTTCCCCATTTTTTTCTTTCTTTTTTTTTAATTACTATATATTTTAAAGTAAAAAAGAAGTCGTTGTAGGAGTTGTTCTTCTTTTCTTTTGACTTTTTCAACCCATCGGGAACCCATCCTCGTCCCCTCGTCTTGTTTTTACGGAGTGACCAAGAGTGTCTTTTTGCCGCTATTAATTTCGCCAATAAAGAAAATAGCCCTAGGAACTATGGAGTTATATGTGGGACAATATTCGTGTATGGTTTTCGTTGCGTCGTAATGCTTTTCGTCGTATCGTATCTTTCTTCGTGGTGTGGTTTTTGTCGCGTCGTATCTTTCTTTGTGGGGTGGTTTAACGTTTTGTCGAGTCGTTCATCGAGGCGTATTTCACTTTGCGGCGTATTTCACTTCGTGGCGTATTTTACTTCGTAGCGAAAATTTTCATGCTTTTTTAACACGAAATTACTAAATTCGTGTAGCGCTTACAAATTGATAGATAAAGTTGCTTAAAATTGATAAAAAATGCTTTGAAATTGTAGGAAGTAATGGCCAGAAAAAAAAAGTTTTTATTTTTAAGCTTTTTAGGCTTTTTTAACGAATCTTCTCGGTGTGGATGGAGCTTTATTCATAGTATAGTTAATTTTTCTTAGATATTAGCACACAGGTTATGACACACATTTTTTAATTTGCTTGTTTAATTCAGTACATCAAGATTTCAGTACATAATAAATGAAAGATAGCATTTTTCGCATTCACGGAACAAAAACAAAATGGAGAAAACGTGTTAGCTAGCTGCAGGTGAATTTACTTACTTTTTCTGCGTCAGTAAAAAGCATCGTATTTTCTGAGAAACCTTCCATGTTGTTAATTAGCTTTATTTCTTCTTACACGTGAAGAACTGGAAAAGGAAAGAAAAACTTTCACGTGGGGGAAAAATAAAGAAGACTCGACGCACGCGTGTGATTTTGGGTGATTCTGGCTGGCTCTGGCTGATTCTGGCTGGTTCTGGCTGATTCTGGGTGGTTCTGGGTGGTTCTGGGTAGCTCCATTGTTTACCAATACCGGTAAAAAAACCGGGAACCTTTTTGAATTTATGCTGAATATAATGGTGCGAAAACGAGAAGTCTGCGAACACGCGTTCGGAAAAAGAAGCCATTTTAAAACGTACGGTGAAAAAAAAATTGGTGTGTCATTATATTTTCTTTTTGGAAAATTACCATCTCACGAAAATAGCACCATCAAAAAGTCTTTCATCAAGCATTCAGAAACAAAAAAACATAAAAAATATAAAAGTATTGATAAATTTTAAACATAAGTGTTGGAGGAGTTTATTCATTATCTCAATAGCTTAATCCCTACAATTAAATTCACCCATAAATTTTCCAGGGATTCGATAGAATTTTTAGATGTTTTACTTATAGAAAGGAACAAAATCTTCAAACTGATCTTTTTGTTAAGGAAACTGATACGCACCAGTTTTTGCATTTTTCTAGCTGCCATCCATTTCATACTAAAAAGGGAATACCTTATAGCCAGGCTCTTAGGTTAAGGCGAATTTGTTCCACAGATGAGTTTTTTAAAAGTCGTGTTTTCAGTTTAAAGGAATGGCTTTGTTGTAGAGGTTATGAAAAGAAACTTGTAGATTCGCAAGTTAGCAGAGCGTTTACATTAGATCGAAATGAGATCTTACTGCCAAGTTTAACGACGGACAGGGGTTTAGGTAAGGAGGTTTTCTCCACTACTTTTCATCCTGCTTTAAGTAAGAATATTTATAACATCTTCAGGGAGGCCCAGATTATTTTAGAATGTGACAAGAAGACAAAACTCTGTTCCCATCTGTCCCCCTAATTTCGTTTCGTCGGGCTAAGACTAAGACATATTTTAGTAAGATCTAAATTACCGAGTAAGGGAGAAATATTCTCTTACCAAAGCTGCAATAAGCCTAGGTGCCAAGTTTGCAGTGTTTTAATTAAGAGTGGAAATTTTTCTAATTCAGATAACAATAGGGATTTTAATACCCGTCGAGGTCATTTTAATTGTGACTCAAATTTGGTTATTTACAGGCTTGTTTGCAAAACATGTAACATGCAATATGTAGGCAGTACAAAAACGGCGTTTAGACTTAGGTTTAATAATTATAAGAATCACTTTAAATCTTTCTTTCTTCAGGTAGGTTTGTTTTCGCACTTTGTACGAGATGGCCATCAGGGCATATCAAATTGGAGTTTCCAAATTATTGATAGGTGTCAAATCGAGGTTCAACTGAGAGAGCGCGAGTCCTTTTGGCAACACAAACTTAAAACGTTTCTTCCAGTCGGACTCAATGAAAGAAGTGTACCAGCATGAATCTTCCTTAATTTATTTTAAAAGTTTCTTTTTATGCGATTTTGTGTATTTTAGGTAAGGTGTATGACTAAATTGTACTCTCCGCTTGTTCCCGCACTTTAAAGCGTGTATATCGCTTTGTTTAGTGTCCCCCATTATTATAATTGTAGTTACTGCAATGACGGTAAAAGGGGTGGCTAATTCAAGGGGAGACCCTTTTCCAACTAATACGGTATGTATCAATATAAAATAAAAGAATTTAACTAAAGAACCGACCTACATTCGCAAACGTAAAGTAATAGTAAAGTATACAGTCTTGTGTTTATAAATTTTGCAAACCTCATCGCTGCTCTTCCACCCCTCCCTCCACCATATCTCTTGTTTTTTGCCCGCTCCCGCTTATTTTCCTTTCTGGTATATGCCTGGACGCCTTGTAGGACCTGTAATTGTGGGAGCTTATAAAGCTCACAGCGACTTGTCTTGGCACAGAAGTCCCGAAAGGCGTCCCAAGTTAAATTTTTCTTTTCACCCGCTAATTCCTATATGAATAAAACAATACTTTGGAAATGTTACATTATAGACTAACATAAAAAAGGAAAACTTGGTATACTTTTCCAGCTATTTCTGGCGTATAACTTACTTTTACTGCTCTCTCTAAACCTTCCACTTTTTTTTTCTAGCTGTGATATTCTGCTCTGTAACTTCTACAAAAAAGGTCTCATAAAATATCTTTATACTCTACACCTTTATATAACTCTAACATTGTTGACAATCGCTTATCTTATCTCATCTCGCTATATATAGCACATAAAAATAGCAAAATTTTGCATCACAGAAATGTCTTTACCATTGTTAATACTGAATAGGTAAAAAATACTAGCTCTTATTTTGTTCTTATTTTTTTGGCAAAATCTGAGGGTCGTGTTCTTATAAAACTGTTCTTATTTTTGCGCAAAAATCGGTGCTGCAATGTTACGTGAAAAATTCAAAACGTGGGAGTAAAGATGCTTCATATTTTGATTAATAATATTACAAGCGTAGTGCGCAAAATTCATATACCATTGCGCTGTCCGTGAAATCAGCTTCGTCAGATACTGGTGCATCTTGTCCATATCTCGATACTTGTCCCTACTGAGTAAACATATATATGGATATTGAAGTTAAAATATTGTAATTGGTTTAATATAGAACTGTCTATGTGAATTTCCAAATCCTACCTAAGGTGGTTTTCAAAGAGATACTCACAATAAAATTTTTGACATATTCTAAAAGAATATTGGTGACCGGAACTGGTAGTAAAGGGTAACCAAGTATCTGTTCAGCTTCGTCCATCAGCGGATTTTCAAAGCTGTAAATAATGATGTTTGGTACTGCTATGTGAAACATGTTTGCGGTATCTTTTAAAGCGTGATAGTCATTGTCATTGTCTACAATGTATGTTTCCGAAAGATGTGAAACATCCAACACTTCATTCAGTTCTGTGGTGATAAATACTTCTAATGGTCCAAAAGGTAATTTCTTAAACTAGAAAGCAAAAAATGAATTAAAAATGAGTTATCAAATCTTGCGGTACCGCACATATGGGTCGCGGTCACTTCGGGGACTTTTTTCCCCATTTTTTTCTTTCTTTTTTTTTTAATTACTATATATTTTAAAGTAAAAAAGAAGCCGTTGTAGGAGTTGTTCTTCTTTTCTTTTGACTTTTTCAACCCATCGGGAACCCATCCTCGTCCCCTCGTCTTGTTTTTACGGAGTGACCAAGAGTGTCTTTTTGCCGCTATTAATTTCGCCAATAAAGAAAATGGCCCTAGGAACTATGGAGTTATATGTGGGACAATATTCGTGTATGGTTTTCGTCGCGTCGTAATGCTTTTCGTCGTATCGTATCTTTCTTGTTATTGTGTGTTTTGTCGCGTCGTATCTTTCTTTGTGGGGTGGTTTAACGTTTCGTCGAGTCGTATTTGTGGTCATCGAGGCGTATTTCACTTTGCGGCGTATTTTACTTCGTGGCGTATTTTACTTCGCGGCGTATTTCACTTCGTGGCGTATTTCACTTCGCGGCGTATTTCACTTCGTGGCGTATTTTACTTCGTAGCGAAAATTTTCATGCTTTTTTAACACGAAATTACTAAATTTGTGTAGCGCTTACAAATTGATAAATAAAATTGCTTAAAATTGATAAAAAATGCTTTGAAATTGTAGGAAGTAATGGCCAGAAAAAAAAAGTTTTTATTTTTAAGCCTTTTAGGCTTTTTTAACGAATCTTCTCGGTGTGGATGGAGCTTTATTCATAGTATAGTTAATTTTTCTTAGCTATTAGCACACAGGTTATGACACACATTTTTTAATATGCTCGTTTAATTCAGTACATCAAGATTTCAGTACATAATAAATGAAAGATAGCATTTTTCGCATTCACGGAACAAAAACAAAATGGAGAAAACGTGTTAGCTAGCTGCAGAGGTGAATTTACTTACTTTTTCTGCGTCAGTAAAAAGCATCGTATTTTCTGAGAAACCTTCCATGTTGTTAATTAGCTTTATTTCTTCTTACACGTGAAGAACTGGAAAAGGAAAGAAAAACTTTCACGTGGGGGAAAAATAAAGAAGACTCGACGCACGCGTGTGATTTTGGGTGATTCTGGCTGGCTCTGGCTGATTCTGGCTGGTTGTGGCTGATTCTGGGTGGTTCTGGGTGGTTCTGGGTGGTTCTGGGTAGCTCCATTGTTTACGAATACCGGTAAAAAAACCGGGAACCTTTTTGAATTTATGCTGAATATAATGGTGCGAAAACGAGAAGTCTGCGAGCACGCGTTCGGAAAAAGAAGCCATTTTAAAACGTACGGGGAAAAAAAAATTGGTGTGTCATTATATTTTCTTTTTGGAAAATTACCATCTCACGAAAATAGCACCATCAAAAAGTCTTTCATCAAGCATTCAGAAACAAAAAAACATAAAAAAATATAAAAGTATTGATAAATTATAAACATAAGTGTTGGAGGAGTTTATTCATTATCTCAATAGCTTAATCCCTACAATTAAATTCACCCATAAATTTTCCAGGGATTCGATAGAATTTTTAGATGTTTTACTTATAGAGAGGAACAAAATCTTCAAACTGATCTTTTTGTTAAGGAAACTGATACGCACCAGTTTTTGCATTTTTCTAGCTGTCATCCATTTCATACTAAAAAGGGAATACCTTATAGCCAGGCTCTTAGGTTAAGGCGAATTTGTTCCACAGATGAGTTTTTTAAAAGTCGTGTTTTCAGTTTAAAGGAATGGCTTTGTTGTAGAGGTTATGAAAAGAAACTTGTAGATTCGCAAGTTAGCAGAGCGTTTACATTAGATCGAAATGAGATCTTACTGCCAAGTTTAACGACGGACAGGGGTTTAGGTAAGGAGGTTTTCTCCACTACTTTTCATCCTTCTTTAAGTAAGAATATTTATAACATCTTCAGGGAGGCCCAGATTATTTTAGAATGTGACAAGAAGACAAAACTCTGTTCCCATCTGTCCCCCTAATTTCGTTTCGTCGGGCTAAGACTAAGACATATTTTAGTAAGATCTAAATTACCGAGTAAGGGAGAAATAGTCTCTTGCCAAAGCTGCAATAAGCCTAGGTGCCAAGTTTGCAGTGTTTTAATTAAGAGTGGAAATTTTTCTAATTCAGATAACAGTAGGGATTTTAATACCCGTCGAGGTCATTTTAATTGTGACTCAAATTTGGTTATCTACAGGCTTGTTTGCAAAACATGTAACATGCAATATGTAGGCAGTACAAAAACGGCGTTTAGACTTAGGTTTAATAATTATAAGAATCACTTTAAATCTTTCTTTCTTCAGGTAGGTTTGTTTTCGCACTTTGTACGAGATGGCCATCAGAGCATATCAAATTGGAGTTTCCAAATTATTGATAGGTGTCAAAACGAGGTTTAACTGAGAGAGCGCGAGTCCTTTTGGCAACACAAACTTAAAACGTTCCTTCCAGTCGGACTCAATGAAAGAAGTGTACCAGTATGACTCTTCCTTAATTTTTTTTTAAAAGTTTCTTTTTATGCGATTTTGTGTATTTTAGGTAGGTGTATGACTAAGCTGTACCCTCCGCTTGTTCCCGCACTTTAAAGCGTGTATATCGCTTTGTTTAGTGTCCCCCATTATTACAATTGTGGTTATTGCAATGACGGTAAAAGGCGTGGCTAATTCAAGGGGAGACCCTTTTTCAACTAATACGGTATGTATCAATATAAAATAAAAGAATTTAACTAAACAACCGACCTACATTCGCAAACGTAAAGTAATCGTAAAGTATACAGTCTTGTGTTAATAAATTTTGCAAAGCCCAACAATTTCCTTTGCAAACTAAGAACAACTTGAATTTGAATTTTACCTTAAAATAAGAAGAGTCTAGAAAATGAAATCTTTTATAATACTTTCTAAAATTACCGATATAATGACACAATTGTTAAGAAAGAGAATTATAGAACTGATCCCTTCCCTTTCCTCAACTATCAACTTTTCCAATTGAACTATGGTTTCCTAGAACCAATATAAAAGAAATTTAAAACTAATATTAAGTTATTTCGTACGTTTCTATCTTGACACATTTAAATGCCCAACGCCTTTTAGTAAAAGTAGGATTTCTTATTATCAATTAATTTTTACACAAATATTATTTCCTAGAAAGCAGAACGTTTTATTGCCCTGGCTCTTGGTTGAAGAGCATGTAGACACATTAAATATGCTAATGGTATGATTATGTAAACAAAGTTCATCCAACAAAAAGTGTCAATTACACCAAACGTACTTCTTTTATCTTCGCAATCCCCTTTCCACTATTCTTAGACACAATATCTCTTATGAACTGGGCCTCAAAACAGAGCCTAATTACACAACTTTATCATAGTAGTAAGATGGTATTTGGCTGAGTATGGAGTTTCTTTAAGATTTTAGTAAGTTAAGCTTTACATGTTTCTTAAATTTCCCTTGTTTAACCCTAAAAAATCTGAAAAAAGGTTTTTTAACACAGTACTGTAGTTTTGACATGCATGAATTACATGTGGTATGGTTGTACTTACTTTTTCTGTTGTACGAATAAAGTTTGAGAGCTCCTTAACCTACTAATGTTTCCTAAAAATTAGCCTTACTGAGCCTGTTTCTTATACTGGTTCCATATAAAAAACATATGCCTAAAAGCATCATGCCTATTCAAAACAACATGTATTTATTGAATTTTTAAATATCCCGAGTAAATGTGAACAAGCTCTTCTTAACAACCTGCACCACGAGAAGGTACTAAGCAGGACATACTCAAAAAAAGGACATATTTATGTTGTAATTAACATTTTAAGTAAAAAGTTTAGTGATGAAATGGGAAAATTCTTTTTGTCGTTTACCTGATGTTGTATTAAGTATAAATGATGATTTGGTGAAAAAACAGTATTATCATACATTAACTAGAATGAAGGTTGGCTATGTTGAGACAGAGATAGAACTGGATATCAGATGTCTCCATAATTAATGTAACCACATACCTTTGTAAGGCTGTGTTATAAAACCACCATATAGGCACCATAATGCTGTGAGGTTAATACACCTTGTTCAGGTTGCATATGACCACAGACCATATTAGGTTGTGTTATATAACCCTTCTCCTTCCTCCTACAACAACACAATTAATAATCAGCATAATCCTGTAAAGTTAATACACCTTGTTCAGGTTGCATTTGGCCCAGCACCTTATTCCGGATGCATTTGGCCCTGCATGTCCTCCTTTACACACAATTGTGTAATATAATAACTGCATTGTGATGATCGGTAGGGTATGGACGAGATATAAATGAACTGAATGTCACATTTCTTTTTAAGTATTGTAGTCACAGACTTTATTAGGCTGTGTTATATAACCCTCCACCTCCACCTGAAACAACACCATTAATAAATCAGCACCATGCTGTAATATTAATACACTTTGTTCAGGTTGCATTCGGCTCGGTACTTTTATAATCAGCACAATGATGTGATGTTAATGCAACTTGTTCAGGTTGCATTTGACCAACGCTATTAGTAAATCAGCGTAATGATGAATTGTAATACATCTTGTTTAGGTAACATTTGACTCTGCACCTTTTCTTTCGCACACTCCATTATCTTTTTTATTGTGATAAGTTTTAACGGTACTGTAATTGTGCCGTGAAAATTGGTAGAGTAACGATGAGTGGATTTATGTTGTGATTATCATTATAATTGAGGTATGCATATAATATATGTGCAATCTACAGATGGTGAAGGACAAACTGCATCTTCAATACCGTCATTAGAAAACTTGTCAAGATCTTTTAACAAGTTTATATACTTTTCAATAGTGATATTAATTTTTTGACGGTTTCATTTAATAATGCTTTTCGACCATTTCTCTTCCTGTTGTCTGGCTTTCATACGGGGATGTGTAATAATGTACAACAGTCTTTCCTGAGTAATTGGCTCGACAATAAGTATTCTTTCTTTTTGCATCCTGAGAATGCAGTTTATTATTGCAGGTTATTATTTTCCATCTGAATTGATTGTTGTCACTTGATACGCATGTGGGTGCAGTTTAATTGACATAATTGACATACCCTGACTTTTGGCAATTGTTATCGCATATCCTGGCATCAATGGCAGGCTATTTCTGCTACAACAATCAGACTCACATTGACCTTCAACAGCAGTAATTGGTATTCATGTTGGATGTTCTGAAATCCATAGTGGGCCTTTATAATTCGGGAAATCAACAACAACAGCTATTGTAAATTCAGGTGGTGATATACTTGCTGAATAAAGAATTGTAATTACTTATCTCATGGTACCATTATTAAGACCGCCTGTAAGATCCTTTTGGTTCTTGGTGAGTATTACTGTTGCACCAACTACCATGAAATATCTCAGCGGTATTTAACCCACTTGCTTATTGGTCAATGAGTGATGTTTACCACCGCCTCTTAAAAACAGCTGATCTGGGCATGGTCTCTGTAAGAACGATAACATTTTTAAATGAGCTATAGATTGTATAACCAGCAAAGTTGATCGTAGAATCATCGTATTTTAGTGGCTGACGTAAATCCAAAGCACGAATTGGTCTAAGCTGACCAAGGTCACCTAAGAAATTGACAGTTGGTACACATCCATGATATTTATTATTTAAGTCTCCCGTTGCCTCACATGTGACATCGCTTTTTCTCGCTCTTTTTATCAAATGATTGTTTAGCCTCCTTCAATGCATCGATTAATAATGATGGTCAGTTTTCAGTGTGAACAAAGAAAGCCAAAGCAGCAGCAAATGACTTATTTTGTCCCTTTAATTCTGTGGTAGTATGCCACGTTCCAACAGAGAAGATAATCAGCATAGCTTTTGCATAGTCCTCAGTAACAGGCCAGACATGTTTTATAGATATTCCTGTAAACACTGGGACGTGATCTACTTTTCAGGTACAATTACATTTCTTGCTCCAGTTCCATAATGATATTTCTGGTTCAGTTTCTCTACGCTTATCACTCAAGTATTTGTCCAACGTGCTACTCTTTGTAGCAGTTCCATCGTCACCAGACGTATTTAAGGCTCGGAAGCCAATGATACTAACGTAGCGGAAATCCCTGCTACATTTAGTCAAACGACCACCACTATTGATGAAATCTGCCGCTGTGTCTGGTACCTCTATTAGACCAGCAATTTTTTGAAGTAGTCGTTGAGTTAAATTTTAAAAAGTACTTCCATCAGCAGTGTATTCAATGAGATGACGACAAACATATAAAATATCTTTGGTTGAAGCAGCCCCTTTGCAAGCATAACTAGCATAATGTATTGTTGTAGAGTGGGAAGGTCCTGATCGATAAAGGGCTGACTGCCACAATTTGCTAACAATCTAAGTAAACGTGTTTTTACATGCATCATCAAGCAAAGATGATTGCGTGGTCCTTCATATCTAGGATGTTTCCCTTTTGTTATGACAGCATTAAAAGAATGAATCTCTTTTGCCGCTTGTATTTTTGGTTTGTGGATCAAGATCACCAAAATGAAAGCGACTTATGAGGAGCAGTATCTTTTTTATTCTCACGGCGATAACGCAAACAATTAGAATTACAATTATGGAGGCCAATTCTGTTCAGAAGAAGGGTATGGTGCTCTCTTACACCACCTTCATGACTAGCGACATTTTTTTTAAGTTCTTGCGTCAATGGGTTATGGTCTGGAGGAGCTTGAGTCCCTTCCCGTCTTGAACATTGTTTGGAACCCAATCCCTAATGAAAGTATTTATAATTTCATTTCCACCGGCAGAATGCAGTGAAGTGAATACAGGTGAAGAAATATCATCGCTGTCTTTGTTTGTTGTTTGCAACCAATTTTAAAGTTCCTGCACTGTAGTTTTGGATGCTTGTGAGCCTGCAACATTATCAGAGAAGCCATCCATGATAATTTTTACATTTTGGGCTTGTTTAGATGACGATATTATCGTGTGTCCATATATCTCGCCTCGACTTTTAGCAAATTTTATATATATCCATTCTATTGTTATAATATAATCTGAAATCAGAAAAATATAACCTCATAGATATGAATAAAGAGTGATCTTAAAAAACTCAGTAAATCAGAACTTATCAAATTTCTTTTAAAGCAAGAGAAGAAGAAGCTTGTGGTAGATGATACCAAACCAGCTTCAGCACCAAGAACCTACAAACCAGTACCAGCTCCTACGACTTATAAACCAGTAGCAACATCTCGCAAGAGCATTAAAAACCTGAGGTGTCTATTACATACAGCAAGGGAAGCACTTCTGTATGCACTGTCTGCAGTGCTTTAGTTCTGAAAGAGTTCTGAAGAATCATAAAGTTAATTGTATTTAAGTAAATGGAACGCAAGCAGTAAATATGCCTGATAAGGTTAATAATATACAACAAAATATGCAACAACCAATACCATTTGTGATCTAAGCTGATTCATGCTGATATGCTTTAACAGAAAAGATTCAGGGACGCCAACAAAATAATAATTCATCAGACTCCAACGCTTATCAAAGCATTATAGGCCGTGGATAAAGTAGTTTGTTGTTATGATGATAAATGCACGAAACCAAAACAAATTTATAGAGGTGTAAAAGCCGTGTAATGGAAAAAATGATAGAAAAAGTTAAATAATGTAAAATAATATGAAAAAAGAATTCAATAAACCACTAAAAACAACAAAAGAAGAACAAAAATTTTTTTCTTAAACTTGTCATTCTTTCGTTAAATTGATTATTCTTCACTTTTTCATATATTAGTATTCGTTAATTTGAAGAAGATAGTTTTATCTTTCTAAGAATCCTTTATAATAATTATAAATAATCCAATGATGTCACAGCAGTGACCATGTTCTATTAGACATCAGGTGGAGCCAGCATCGCAAAAAAAAAAAACATCCCCTGAGAAACATAAAATAAAACTATGCATTTATACCCCCAGAATGGAAAAAATGTATAGAATAGTCTGGTAAAAAATATATAGATTTCATTATATGGAAAAAATGGTCTAGTACTGGTAACTGGTCTATACTACTAACATATTCCAAACCAAAGAGTGCATATGTTGCTGACCCTTCACTAGAATAATTTTTGGTAAAATCAGGTTTACTACTCTCAATAAAATCAACCTGGTGAAGGTTTCCTTTAATTTTAAATCTCTTCCCGTTAAGTCTTGTAAAGTTTGAAGTCATTGCTTGAAGTTATATTGTTGTTCCCCAGATGTGGAAATAAGCCATCCTCATTGTTTTATTTTCTAACTGGGGACCCACCTTGACATGGTCGTTTGTTATGATTATTGCCACCAACATACGAAGATGATGATGAGGATGTAATTGTTTTGAGACGTCATATCTTCCGATTTTTTCTTCTTATTATTAGTCTCGGTATCAAATTTTTTCAGAAGTTTCAATTGGTCCTTCAATGTTGTTTTAGCCTTCTCTTTACTTGCCATAATTGGAGTAAGGACGTTTAAGCGTCGATAATATGTGATGGCATTGTTGGATTTTTTCAAATTGTCAACTGACCAATATTCTACAATGCGTAGACCAAATCACGTTGTCTATTTTCGTGCGGGGCTAGCACATACATAATTGCAAATAATGATATCCAATTTACCGAAAGAAACATTTGCAAACTGATCATATTATCTAGGATTATGTTTCCCTACAAGACTAACTGACAGCCGTTATTATATCCAATGATAAAAAGCATTAAAAAAAATTTTTTTTCAGGCTGTTCTTAGAAATAAAACTTTTAGAATATAATCGAAGTGGTTTAATAAAAATAAAAGTAGCACGTAATAAAAATCGGAGCTTGATTTTCAAAGATCAATAAAGACGGTCCGCTTCCTATCCGATGATATTATAAATGTTGTTAATAATATTTTTTAGAAACACGTTTACCGGTTACAGCTTGTTCACTCAAAGAAATCAAGAAAGTTTTAGATGCATTGGGATAATTTACAGACTTAGCGTCGCAATATTTCCCTATGCATTAAATCGTTAATTGTACTTTTCTGTTACAACAACCTCGGACATGATAACTGAAACGCGAAATTTAAGGCAAAATGTAGGGATCATAAAAATCACAATTAAAGAACAAAATTTGGAAAAGAAATTTAAATTTTGATGCATTTTAGATTTTTAGATCAAAACACAGCGAACAATCGACTCGACTCGTGGTTAATACGTTTATGACAGCCTGGATACCAGGGCCTGTAGCGTTCATAAGAGAGGAGTGCGAAAATTATCACGGTTTAAGGTAAGTCTTTTACTGGACAATTTTCGCGAAGATTTTTATTATTTCTAGAAAAAAAAATGCCAATTTTTTTTTGCAGAATTTGTGTGGAAAAATTTTCATTTCAATTTTTAAAACTTTACCGAAACTTTCAGTCATAACACTGTTTTAATGCTTTTTTGTCTGGTTTCAAACCTGAAAAACAATATAGATATTTATTCCATAAATTTTCAACTATGTATACATAGTCATCGTCAAAAAAACTAATATATATATATATATATATATATATATATATATATATATATATATATATATATATATATATATATATATATATATATATATATATATATATATATATATATATATATATATATATATATATATATATATATATATATATATATATATATATATATATATATATATATATATTTATATATATATATATATATATATATATATATATATATATATATATATATATATATATATATATATATATAGCTGTATTTACATCTAGGTAGACTGTATTTACATCCAGGCAGAATGTATTTACATCCAGGCAGATGGCCAACAACTATTCGTTGTGTTGAAGCTCTAAAACGCAATAGCTGAAAACACCACCATATTTGAATAGCATTTTTCATAGCCACAAAAATAAAATTAACAATTTTACGTTTCTCTTATTATTTTGCCAGTACTTCGTCATAACTTGCTTGTGTTTAGCCTTCCACTAAGGGAGCACCTTGTTTCTTTTACAATTTACTTTACACTGTTGTAGAAGCCACTGTTGCTAACTTCATCGACCTCTTTATTTTTGACGCACCAATGGAAGTGGTGCGTTCTCCTTTAAACACGCTCCTGAATTCCCTTTGTATATTTGGACGAGAAAGCGAATACAAAATGGGATCGTAAAAGCAGTGGCAATATGATAGTAATTTTACCCATCGAAGTTTTGACTTTATCAATACACTGTCGATATGCGAAGATCGAATTTTGTCTACGTAAACAAAAGTCAAAACAAGATATGGTATCCATGACAACAAAAATAGAACGATTAGCAAAATTAACTTCGTTGTCACTTTCTGTTCCGTTTTTCTTTTCAAATCCTGAACTTGTCCGTCCCGTCCAACTTTATTCCTTGATGTTCTCATAGTTGCTATGACAACAGTGTAGCTTATGACGATCAAGAACGTTGGCACAGCAAATCCCGATAGGAGTGAAAACAAATATTCCTCGTCCAAGGCGTAGTAATACAGAAAGAAGACAGTCAATGTGTATGCCCAAATTGCCGGTATCGATAAAATAACCTTTGTTACTGTGATAGCTCGCATGTGCCAGAACGGCTTCACAACAACAACACATCTCTCTATTGACATAAACGCAAGATTTGTAAATGATGCTACTAAGAATAACAAATCTAATCTGTTAAACCAAGTGTTTACAAGTTTTGCTGTATGCTGAGACATGGTGTATTCACCCTTGAATGAGCGATAATTCGAGTTATATACAGTTGCAATGTATAACGGGATTTGAACTGTTCCAATTAAGAGATCAATTACTGCCATATGAAAAGCGTAGACGATAGTTTTCGATGTTCTGAGGTCCTTTGATTTGATGCAGATAAAAATATTAAGCATGTTTAAAATAACTGTAAAGAAACAGCAAGTTATGCATAATGCAACAAAAAGTATAAGCACAGTATAGCTGGAAAAATCTGCCGTGTCAGGATAAAACAACCACCGACCGGAACTTGGTACGCAACTGTATTTATGACTTCGGTCTAACGGATCCGAACAATTTGTATTTAAGCTTGATTTTGTAATGTCCTTAGGGATGCATCTAGAAGTAGCCTTCGGTGTAGCATTTAATTTAGCAGGTATACATTGCGAATAAGGACCTTCCCAGCTTTTATTTTCTGGCAGAGGTATGGGTAGACTTAAACCACCTGTACATAGCGCTTCTTCTTGAGTCAATTTATTAACATGCTTATCAAATTGAAAGGTAAGACAGTAAAATTGATCAAAGTTGGTTTGATGACACAGAATACACCGGATGTAGAAGTAAGTTGGAAGCAGGGACGCCAAAACCATTTTTGATTATTTTTTTAATCTATGAAAAAAAACAGTGAAATATGTGGCACTTGATTTTTAAGTTAAAAAGCAAACACAATGCATTTCAAAGATTGTGTTCTGATTGAAAGTGAGGATTTTAATTACTGTTGAAATTAGCTAATTCACGAAACGCGTATTTTTTAAATCTGATAAGCATGGAATTCGGTTAGGAAGATATTTTCTGATTAATTAATTAATCGTCAGCTATTATCTTACTAGAACTTTCTTTTATCTTTTACTACCTGAAGGTTCTGTATTTCTCATCATTCTAATCCTAGGGAATTGAGGTCAACAACAAATAAGTTTTACAACTAAACTTTGGTATACATATTATTTCAGTTAAGAAAACTTCCTTTTCATCAAACTTCTAAGGTTTTCTTTGGTTCTTTTGGTTACGGGTGACTCGCACTGCGAAAAGTGGACACTAAAAATCAATGTGGAGATTTAGCACTCCCTCTTACCTGTCCTGAACGCCGAAAAAAACAAAACAATACTTGACTATCATAAATCCAACAACTCGAACAGATACACCTGTAAAGCTTCAGATAAAAATACTTACATACATACTTTTCATTTTTAAAAAAATTGAGGTTTCATGGTAGACAATATTTAAACATCAAAAGATTTAACTCCCTCCTTCTTTCCTTCCCCTATTTTCGTATTCTATTTTATTTCACGTCAAAACAAGAACTCGTGGGAAGCAAAATTCCACGTTTCATTCAGGGAAAAGGGTTTGACAAAATAAAAAACAAAAACTAAAAACGTACCCTGCTTTCTCCGTCGTGATGAAAATAAAAATGCAACAGATGTAAAATAAAAACAGATCGACATGGGATTTAATTGACGGTTATAAAATTTCCATTATACTGTGAAGAAGAACTCTAAATTATTGTACTAAGTAAGGACACTCGTATATTATAACAGACATTCATTCAAAAGTAGATCAGTGGCAAATACGAAAACGATCCCTTCTACTTCTGTGCAGGTGTGTTTTTAATGTTTTTATTTGACTTACGATGAATGTAGCGAGGGAGACGTAATGTGTTTTTTGTATAAAAATAAAAATTCTCTGAAATACAATCCATATATTATTGTTGGTTTTAATTATAAAATTTTTCACTATACTGTGCCATATTACTTATGATTTTTTTTTTCAACAATAAAATGTTGGGCTATTGTACTGATAGTATAGTTTTACTGTCGTCTTTATTTATAAACTGACTTATTCGCGTTGTGATATGTTTACGTGTGTGTTTTGTTATTACATCTTGCAACTACTATATAATTTCATTCTACAAGTAAACAAAAACATTGGATCCTTCCATGCATCTTCACACAATGGTTCCTTGTGTGTGACACCTTCCCTTAACGTCAACGTTGACATGACACGATTGATATGAGCGTCAATCCCCTCCTTTTTTAATTATTTCTTATACTTACTATACATTCTTAAAACACGATTGTCTCCTTCTTTGTGATGCAACAAATAAGCTAAAAGCGTGCAAAAAAAAATCCAAATTACTACTTCAATCTTACAGTTAAATAATTATTTTATATATACACTTAAAAGAAGCGCATTTGGTTTGATCCGTAATAACGGAGAAGGGGACAAGAGACTCGATAGAAAACAAACAGTAACTTCAAAATTACATTGGCTACAGTTAAAGCTTGATTTTATAACGAACTCTTAGATTTTATCAGTTTTGACCCCAACTCAACAACTACCATAATTTCTAAACTTGAAAAACTCGGGAAGTAAGCTAACCAAAAATAGAAGTACACAAAAAACAAATGTAAAAAACTTGTTCTAGCTTTTATTTCTTTCGGTTTTTATTCAAATTATAAAGTTTGAATTATCTTGGAATATTTTAAAATCATAACGTTATGGCATTAATTTGAAAAAAAAACCGATTGAATCACCGCCCGCTCGAGTATGTGCCCTTCTCTAGTAAGTAAGTATGTAAGAGACGGAGAGTTTTAATGTCCTTGGAGTATCCATCCTAACGGTTTGCTTTTACTTCCCTCCGACTGTAACTATACCGCCAGAAATGCGTATAACATTGCTCCATCTTTCCTGCCTGCCACACAAGCCAGTTAGCAGTTAGTATATGGCAGTAAATGGGCTGACAACACCAAATGTTTTAAGTACACCGGAGTGGGAGACTCGAAATCTTATATTTACAAGCCGAATGTGCTACCATAACACCATTTCCACAGAGGTTCACAAAGTAAATAAACGCCAGGTGTTTAATCGTGGATTTAGGGCATCTTCTTTCTTTCTCTTTAAGAAAGAATGACACAAATGAAACTGGTGAGTTCTAAAGAATTTTTTGCAAGAACGTTTATAAAAAAAATAAAAAAAATAAACTAAATTTAAAAAAAAAGAAGCGTCATCAAACGCAAACACTTGTAACTACAAAGTTTAATTAAAGCCATTTAAGTAATAAAATAAAAAGAATTTAGAGCATTGATAGTTAAATAGCATGACGTATAGGATAGATCACGTACTCTGAGCATACCAAATTTTAAATACATTTTTTTTTCTCTTCATCGCCATATCTATGTGACCTTTTTCTTCGAAGTAGCCTTGAAAACAAACGAAACTTGAAGGTTTACTTGTGATCAAGCTTTATTTTGACAGCCGTTTGTGTTTATCTTCTGTCTTTTTAAGCAAGTCTATACCAAGGTCGGCAAACACTTAAAAATGTTGAACATCTTTCTTGAATGGTAAGTTTAAATGAAGAATATAAGAATCTTTTTTCTGAAAAAAATGTTAGATTATATTAACTCGAGATTCGTTATCGTTTCTTATAAGAAAAAAATATTCTATCATCCTGAAATCCTTTCGGATCAAGGATTGTATAAAGTAAAGCTGGATTGGATAAAAATTATTTTCTTTGTTAGCACATCAGACTAATAATATATATCAAAAGAATTAATTGAGACTTAAGTCTTTAGTAGACCTTAACTATTAAGAACCACGAGTCCTGAAATATGTACCTTCAATTTGCTCCTTCGCGACTTCAGACATCATTTCAATAAACCTTTCCTCCAAGAATAAACTGACGTCAGGATTTCAGACGTTGGATGCATTTACGTGAGATTCGATGAAAAATGAATTGTAATTATATTTTTTTATGATATGTGATACAAAATTTGCCCTGAGGGAACCCAAAGTATAAAATGATGTAACACTTATATTATAGAGCTTAAAAATTTGGTTAACAAGTCATTTTAAATTTTTTAATTTAAAGAATTTCAGATTTAATTATGCTGCATAAATTATGATGTCATACTTAAGTAATAACAAAATAACATTTTCTGTCATCAGTAATTTTAGACCTGATAAAAGATGTGCATTCAAACTTTATCAATGCTTAGGTATTATAAAGGTGAATTGATTAATGTAAATTTTTTTTGTCAAAATGACGCTTGTTTGCTCGTCCCAGGCCTCTTACTATTTTGCTGACAACACCATAACTTGGGATCTGTATGTCGGTTTGCAATCAATTTTTTTGGGTAAGGTTGTATAAGCCCTATATGTTTAGTGCGGCAACCCCCGCCGGTTCTCAATGTAAAAAAGAGAGGAATCCCTGGAGACGAGTTTGTATTCTTATTCTGAAAATCTCCTATGCGTTGATTAGGATGCTTTAAACAGGTAGTGGTATAAAATTTGCCACGCATACACATTTGGTTGCTGGTCGCTGGAATAGCTCAAATACGGCACCCAATGGGACGGTAAGATATCTCACTGTCCTGATATAAAAAAGACAGGCGCTCGCTGTCTCAGTATAAAAGAAAAAGACAACAGGCGCTCTTTCCTCATTCCCTTTTTTGTGTGTGTCTGAAAAAAAATCATCCTTGTTAATGTCAGAAAAAAATCGACTATCCTGCACTAAAACTAAATACACAGACTCATCTTAAGATAATCTTTACTCAACAAAAACTCAAAATGCCGTGACTTGTAGCCATATTTATTTGCGTCAATTTTTACGTCACAGTGTTAAATGAAACGACATTGGGTATAAACCTGATGCTCATTGAAGGAGTAAAAAAAATTGAGAAAGAACATAAGCAAAGCCCTGTGTAATAAACACTAAAAATATTGATGATAATAAAATTTTACACGTTATTTTAGGAAACTGGGGTTAATAAGGGTATAAGCCTCAAATTTAAAGTATCAATCTCACCCAGCAACCTTTCCAGTTAACTACATCCTCTCGAAAATACCGCCGTTCTTCAGAAAAAAAACTTTCATTTCGAGATCATTGATGACGACACGTTTCAAAGGATCAAGGTCAGATTCACGATGACAGTACAGTGTTCGGTAAAAATAGATGCTGAGCAAATAGCGCCAAATATTTTCTCTCGATTTAGCAACCTAATTCCAGTCCTGAAAAAAGGGCCGCATTTGACTATGTTTTGCCAGATGGCGCTGCGTAAAATTACAACGCCTCCACTATTAAGTTGAGCATTTTTTTACGCCCAATATTTTTAACATCGTTTTTTACAAGTTCGCAACACACGAAATAAATAAGTTGTAAAAAGTAGCAAGTTTACCTAAATTTTACTGAAATAACTTCGATATATCCCTCCAGGTATGTCTACTTATGAGGGAAAAAAAGTTTGTACAAAACTCTTAAAATGCAACCTGTCAAAAAGGAAACAATACATAATTAAACAACATTCACATTATCTTGTGCAATATTACTACATGAAGTAAATTATTGAAAATGAGCTTGATGACATATCGAAAAAATCAGGAATACGCATGCGCTGCATGTCTAAACACGACGTATTTTTTGCACAACTAATCACGAATTACCAGAGAAATTTGAAACCCTGCGTTGACTTTTAAGACGATGGACGGCTTGTAGAGAACAAAACAACATAGCATATTAATTAGCTTCAAAATTGCATGAATAGTTTTTAACAATTTTCAGAAAGAGCTACGAAAGTCATTGTAAAATAAAGTTATAAGTTATATAAAAAAAACCTCACTTCTCTTTCTCGGTAAATATTTATATTCGTTTCGCGTTAAAATTGACGAAGAATTTGTCACGATTTTAAACATAGGAACGGATGTTGCGCGATAGAATTTTTCCTATCTTCACAAAAGTTGCACAAAGACCACTCCCTTTTTTAAGAAGAAGCATAAATTAGATCGGGAAACGGATTCTGGGGAAAGATCTGTTCTGACGATAAGGAAAAGGAAAGGACTTAATTTAATTAAAAATTGCAATCAAGAACAATAAATTGGTGAATTATTTAGGAAGGTTAAAACCTCACATTAACAAGAGCAAAATAAGATAAACAAGAGACACGTAACGAAAAATATTTTTTAGCTGTAGTTAGCGAACATTTTTAACCTTGTGTACACACGCCTCTTCTTTTTGTACGAACTAAAAACTAAGCAAACTCCTTATGCTTTGAAAAACCCTCAGAATATTTTTTACCTTGGTTAGCAAACTTGAACCGTGATGTAAATCGTGGCAGATGTCTACTCAGAAGCGAAACATATAACATGCGTTAGCACACTAGTTTGTCGAGTTCAATACTGTCGAACACGATCCAGGGAAGATGTCAATACTGTGCTAGCAAAAAAAGTAGCAGTTAATTAAGAAACTAGACAACCAAGCCTAACCCGAAAATTGGAGTTGCTTATATATATATGAACGTGTTTAAAATCATATGAAGCGCCGTTTCTGTCACAAGCTTATTTCAGATCTGAGATAAAATATTTCATATTATAGTGAAAGTATAGACATATAATTCTACGATAACTGTTTAAATTCATAAAGATTCATAAAAATTCTGTAGTATACACAAAGCTCATTCCCTTACGGACTGATTCACCAGTCCTTACACAATCTGTGTTTACACCAACTAAAATTATTTTTATAAACGCGAATAATCAAAATGAAGAATACAATAAGCAGGTTGACGAATAAAAATGAAAATTAATTCACGAAAGATTTTTATTTTAGGAGAGCAAAGAAAGAATTATCATGCACCATAAATAGGAATAAAAATTTGATAATTTTTTTTTATATCTAATTAAAATTATTATTTAGTGTTCTTAACAACATTTACGCATGATTCGTAAACTTGGTAAAACACCGCTGTCTCTTTGTGCTTGTTATAACTCTTACGAAGTGACTTCGCCTTTATTACGGGTAGCCATTAAAACTTTCTCCAAAACGATAAGATTCAACCATTTAACTGTCTTTGTATGTGCTGTAAGAATTCTTGATAGGACATTGAAGATTCTGTCCTGTCATCCATCAAGTTGCTTAAAAATAACATTCGATTTCTTGTGTCCTCCCTGGGGAAAAAATATAAAATATAAGTTTGAAGACTGTCATTTTGAGCATCATGTTGCGCAAAAATGTCGGAATCTGTTTCACAACATTTGCAGATCAAGCTTTAGTGATATTGTTTAGCGTTAACATGTAAACAACAATACATTCCGTTAGGACGTAAGTATATATATATATATCATACCTGATAACTTCTAATACAGCATAAAACGAACGATCACTTCTTAACTTTTCAATAAATTTTCTTGTTTCTATGTTCACCTGGTTTTCTAACTCAGGCAGTCGATTCTACAAAGAAAAGAAAAACTTTAAACGCAAGGAAAATATGGAGAATTTACCAAACGACAAGCTACCTGAATGATTTGAATTTTCGCGGGTAGACATTTTTGCGGTATGAAATTAATTTTTCGCGGGTGGAATTTTTTGGCGTCAGCGTTACATTTTTTCATTTGTGTTAAAAAAAATTGCGATCCTTTTCACATTAAGATAAAATTCCTTTAATTTTATTTTTAACTGACATTTTTTGATCAATTTTTGCGGTGTCTTGAATAATATTTCGCGGGTATAAGTTCGCGAAATCAGCCAAAATAAATGCGCACAAAAACTTGAACCATTAGGGTAGTTGAATTAATTTGATCCAAAATTATAACCGATTGTTTCGTCACTTTTTAGTGTTAAGTAAGACGAGTTACAACTTACCAATTTCTCAGGAAGAGCTGCAACATTTTCAACATTAAAAAGTTGTTGTACAGTTTGTTCCGAAACATTTCGTCCAACAAACATGTACAATACCTAAAAAATATTAAGTTTTTTAGCCAAATTTAAACAGTGGGCAAAGAAGAAATAAAAAAGCAATTTCGTAGTTTGAAAAATCTGTAACGTACCTTCCCCGTATCCATTAAATATATTCCCTGGCGGCTAAGTTTCTCAGCAGATGCTTGTAATATGGGAACATACGGCGGCTTGTCTTCACGCTAAATAATAAAAGTATACATATATATATAAAAATATATATTCAAAGCAAATCACCGCATATACTATAAACTGTTAGCCACGCTACCTCTTCCAACAAGTCCAGTATGGAATACAATCGAGGGTATATCTTTAAGCCGTTTTCGAAATACGGTAGCCATTTAAATTCCAGCAAGGAAAACACTCTAGTGTCTAGTGGTACACTACCACCAAGTTTAAAAGCGTCCTGAAATGAAATATTAAACAACATTAACAGTCCTGTAGACTGTTATCATAAACGTTTCTTGTAGAGAACAAAAAGAACAGTAAATTTCACTACAAATTGATGAACATAGAAATTAACTTACATTCTTCAGTAGAGCTAGAACATGCAAGGGTAATAATCGCAAATGATGAGGCGCCAAAACAGACAAACAACCACGCTGATTGGCTACTTCCGATCGATACACTTTTAAACAATCGATACACGCATTCATTAAAGCCTAAGGAAGAAACATTAAAAAATCTGGATGTCTGGAATTTCTAATTTCACCACCATAGTATATACGAAAGTGCTACAAAGCTAGTCCTGATCTTCGTTATATTTATATATACGTTTTTAATATCAAATGAGGCGGGGTGGTGGTATAACATAATTTCATTGACGTGTAACTTGATGAAATGAGCAATCGACTAACCTCTCTAGCATCACCAAGGGAGGACATCAAAGTTCGATCGACAGCTATAATAAATCATATATTATAGCGAAACAGGAAGAATATATATTGACAATATACTATACTATTGCGGCAATATAAAATATCGATAAACTTATCAACTCTAACCTAATTTGGAGAGGGAGCAAATAACAGTTTCTTGGTCTGCATATGCAAATACATCACTCATTTTGGAAGTGACAGGTAGTGACAAGGTGTGTACACGGATGCGACGCTCCCCTAAAATATACAAAGTGAATAAAATAAGACAAATCAATTTGAAATATTCTTAAAATTGATTGAGTTGTGACAAGATCCCTGATTGAAAATCGCTAATATTTCTAACAAATTTACACAAAAGTGAGATTTACCGAACAGTGTAACTTTTATGAATGATCTAAAACTTAGGAGACTACCCAACAAGAAACGTCATCGGTAAAACAGTTATGAATACAAGATTTCTGAGTCCTTAATGTCTCACATAATTCCCTGATTCTAGATTTTAATTTAACTAGCTTGATGTCAAAAAGAAGTTGTACTTTTAACTCACTTACCTTTCGTCGTTGTATACAGTAACGCAGCTTGAAATCCTACTGTGTTGCATTCTGTTAACGAATCCTCGATCGAAATTTGCATGGCGAAACTATGATCGGGCGTCACATTCGGCAACGACAACAGATCAGTCGACCGCACGAAAAAGTTGCCGTGAAATGTATGGATACTCAAACCTAAAAATAAAATAACTAATAAGTCAAAAAGCGGTAAAGCAGCTATTTGAGCACAAAGTAGAGGGAAAAAGCGGAACCGACTGACACTTTTCTTATATCAAATAAGAAACTACCTTTGGTACATCTCAGTCGCATAACTGCTTCAAATCCTATGCTTCGTGTCAAATATCGTCTAAAAGGGAAAATTTAAAGTAGTCGCAGTGGATAATAATACTAACACGACATTAATGCTACTTATATATTATCCTCATTATATACAAGTGGTATTAGGGTCTAAAAGTCTATCACCAGGATTACGCTATCATATGTTTTTTATAAGCATAACGCTTAAAAGCATATTAATGCTCAAATAGAGGTATTTTTTTAAGATATGCAAAGCATATAGCCCTGTGTTATTGGTATTTTACCTTTAGTTTTGTTGCTGTTCTTTCAAAGTAAAAAGAGGAACATTTTATCTAGCAATCGCATTAAGGCAAGGTTTAAATTTTTAATTTGTTTCTGTAATAAGCAAAAACATAAACCTACTCTAAGCCTAATTGTTTCTCGCATAACAATATCCAAACCTGATTTTAAACGTATCTCATGTACACAAAGATATTAATGTAGAAAATTGTCCATCTGGGTAATCCATCGTATTGTCCATCTGGGTAATCAAGACGTTTAACTAACATTTGAGTGTTGTGTCATTGTATGGTACTTACTTTAAATCATGTTTGAATTTCTCTAACATGGCTGGATTTTTTGATGCGTGGAATTCTGGGTAATAATTAATAGATCCACTTGAATATCTTGATACGCAAGCTGAACAAGAAAAAGGTGAATATGAAAACTAAGGACGAAATGGAATAGAAAATTAGTCCAAATCGTAACGTTAACAATAGCGAAACACTTTTAATCAGCCATGAAAACTTTCGGTTGTGAAACTTAATTGCTTTATACTTACACAAAGACGCCAAATCACAATATTGACCAGCCAGTACAAACAAGTCAACTGCAATCTGTTCTCCAGCACATTCTAATGCCAGTTTCTTATAAAAATCTGTGGACGGGTTTAAACATTGAACATCCTTAGTGTGAGCAGACATTGCAGATGATTCACGATGCATTAATTTACCAGGTCCAGCAGAAGGAAGACATGTTTGAAACACTGTAATCCTACCACCTGTTGATGACTAAAAATAGAAAAAATAATTTTGACATAACAGAATTTGTGGTGACTTTATTTTTCAGAATTTGACCAGGTTTTTCAATATGATGGTGAAGATACTGAATTTGATTTGTTAATTAATTTTCCATACTAGATTTCGAGTTCAGACATCTTCACATTCTTAATAATTTTTCATTTACATTAAAAGTCATTCAAAAGCTTTTCTTAGAATGAGATTGTGAAAGAAGTCACAACAGTGGATATTCTTAGATCTCGAGACAAATGACCTACCACCATTTTTCTTGCAGAAACCATTGCAGCTCCAGTGCATGAATTTGTATCCACCTCTGTCGAGAAAGATGCAGGTAGTGATTGGAGGAATTGCAAAATCATCTAAGAAAATACGTAATCAGAGTTTAAGAGTTGTAAAAGTATCAACAAACAGCATATATTTAAGATATGGCAATGCAAAGGATTTGTTATACACTTCATACTCATACTCTAAAAATCATACTCACATCTTTATTTTCTTTGACATTGACTAGCAGACCATCAGGAACAGGAAGATAAACATCTAAGAAGGATAAAATGAATTTGTAATAAAAGTATAACTGCTTAGAAGAAACACGAAAGTGCTAGAGTTAAAGAGAACAGCAATCAAGATTACCTTCTAAATCTGACATGATAAACATTTGAGGTTGACTTTGTGAAGACTAAACAGAGAAGAGATGAAATTGCAACGCATGGCAAACAAATTGACATCTAATTATGTTAAGGTCAAAATTAGTAAAATTTAAATTACCTTCAAGCTGTAAAAGTGGACAGAACTGTTAAATGTTATGAAACCCATCATCATTCTTGAATCCCCTGGTAATTTGTCAATATTTTGTGATATAGTTTCACATGCATACTGTAAATAACCTAAAATGTATAAGACAAGCGTTTACTGAGAATTTGGAGAATAAAACTGCAATACACTATCATCTTATTACAAACAAACTACCGTAAATTTAAGAATTCACTTCAGCAGTCCTTTTGCAGACAATGGTGAAGAATATAAAAATTAGCATGTTTATAATGAAGATTGTAGTACATTAGCCAATCTCACCTGTGTTAATAGCATTGAAAGACACGTCCAAGGCGAAAACAAAGACAGATGGTTGTGGTGGGCGTAGCTAAAAAAGGAATAAACGTCAGAACAATTTCTCCTGGATATAAAAATTTTGTTTGCAAGAAGTATTCATATTCCATTTTATTTGTATCCATGCTTTACTATAAAAATGCTTGAAAAAGATGCTGTTACCAAAAAAGCTTTCTTACCATGTATTCTGACGGTGCAATAAATTCCACAGAAGCTGAAGTCAACTCTGGTCTTTTCCTTACGTCATTATATTGTCTAGTTGAATAATCGTAACTTAATTCTTCCGGAACTATAAATATATAATATTAACAATTCATTTAAATTAATGTTTGTCTGAGAAAAGAACAAAAAATAAAAGAATTTTAAATCAAAAAATTACAAATTACAAATTGGAGAAAACAAAAACAAAGAAACATACGATCATTGATTCTGAAACACATATTACACTGCCATCGTCGCTGATCCAAAATTGATACAAATGGGTTTAGATAAGAACGACATGATCGGCAACGAGTTATAACAGACGATATAATTGGAATATTCTGAATTTACAAAAAAAATGGGCAGTTACATCAAAAAATTCATAAAAATATTCAAAATGTAGCAGCTTAAAACATACCGTGTTTTCTTTGAAAGGATGTATGTACACTCCGAAAGGTAATTTGCACTTATTTAAAAGCGACGATGTTTGGGGTATAGCATTCAATGTACATCGAAGAATTCTACAAAAATAACAGCGAATATTGAGCTATTTACCCTTTTCACAGGAACACATTAATTTAACACCTTAAGCAAATTCCTAAGATTTAACTCAAACAAAATGAATGCGTTCCTGAAGATTTAACTCAAACAAAATGAATGCGTTCATCAGTAAAATTTACCAGACTGTTTTAAACATTAAGTCAAATATCTATCATTAAATCAAATGGTATTATACTGTGAATGGCAAAAAAATACAAAGAATTGCCAAAATAGCATCAAATGTCCTATTGGTTAAAAAATGCTAAGTCAAAATCAGAGTATTTTTATGTGAAAAAGGATCAAAAATGTTTTAGCCTTACACCTGTAAGGAATTAAGCAATTTTAAGTGTCTAAGGTGAAAACATGTCAAGGTAGGTATCCATACAAAAGTATATAAAATAGACTTACTCTGGGTTTGCATTCTTTTTTTGATGATCCTAGAATACATTTGTATGGAAGTGTATTTAAAACAACATTATTGTCATGCAAACAATTTAAACACATTGTCAAACTAAAGAACTTTTACAAACATATCTTATTAAGGGAAGAAATAAATGTGGAAAAAATTAAAGAAAGAATCATTTTACTATGTTTTTTCATTGTGTGCACTCTTTGGATATAAATCCCTGGAAAAAGTCAGTCAAGGGATTTTCTATAGAATTATTTTACCACTTTAGCAAATAGGACTAATTTGTAATCTTTTATTCTCATAAATTCTTTTAATTTCTAGGATGTGATTCAAACTTTAATTCCACTAAATTTTTTCTGTCAATATTTAGCCTCCCTAATTATTAGCTGACAATATTTACCTGAGATGTTGGAGGTTTGGGAGGTGTTAAAGGTTGTGGTGGTACTATTTGTTTATGTTCCTGAAGGTTGACGGGATATGTTGCAGATTGCTACAAATAAAGGTGATAAAACAAGTTCAGAAAGAAAACTACAGAAAAAATGGGAAACCTTAATTCATAGTGTAAACATAAAAAACAAACAATGGTTGTCATACCTCAACAGAAAGACGGCCCATCAGCATGTTAGCTTCCTGCATATTCCCAGGCTGTTGCTATAAAAACACAAAGCAATAAAATAACAAAACTAAACAATAAAGGCTAAAACATTTTAGTTAGTAAACAAATATTATACCTTTTGATAGGTTGTTTGTGGAATACGATGCTGGTGTGCATTAGGTTGCATTTGGTTATTCCGTTGCATTTGATTATTCAGTGGCATTTGGTTATTCTGTGGCGTTTGGTTATTCAGTGGCATTTGGTTATTCAGTGGCATTTCGTTATTTTGCGGTGGCTGCATTCTATGACCAGCACTGTTTATCATTTGAGGATTATTGGACATCGATGTGTTGCTTGGTTGGCTATAACTAGTTGGAATGCTTGGTGCAACCTAAAATATATCACAATATTATTAGAACAGAATGAAATTTTCTTAGTTGCTAAATGCACACAACACATTTGTATAAATAGTATTATAAAATGCAATATACAGTGAATGAAGAGCCACAGACAATTCTCTAGCAGTGTTAATGGAAGATTATATTTGTATCAAATGTGGCATCCTAAAATAGACTCTTAAAATGAAAACCTTGTTCTTCATAGGCAAAAACAAGATTTTTTGTGATGTATTTATTTGATCCAGTGAACGTCTTTACTGGGCTTGGGTGTTTTCAACACTAAGAAAAGTTGATGATTTGTTTTGCAAAGAATGACTGCATACACGCTGAACTGTTTGTCAATCATAAATAAATTTCTAATATTGCTTATTTGAATCGTTTGTTTGATTTTGTTATTTTTTTGCTGTTTATGGTACACATGTATATATATATGTGTATATATATATATGTGTATATATATATATGTGTATATATATATATGTGTATATATATATGTGTATATATATATATATATATATATATATATATATATATATATATATATATATATATATATATATATATATATATATATATATATATATATATATATATATATATATATATATATATATATATATATATATATATATATATGTGTTCTGTTGTTTATCATGCTGGTTTTTAGAACACATTGTAAGTTAAATAAGGATCTACAAGAGTACACTGTAATAGACTTCAGTTTGGTACAAATATTTCTTTCACATGGTTTTCTTTAATACTTTAATACTAACATGCTGACTTTTGCCTTTAAATGATTTGCAGCCCTGCGCTTTAATATTTCTTATTCCTGTTCAGCATCATTTTTTTAAAGATCCTTTGTTACTAATTTGTATGCTGGGTATGGGTATGCTTGTATGTGTAAACCCAATTTTTTTCAGTTTTATGATAAAAAAATGAATGCTTTATCACTTAACTGCTTTATTATAAAATTGCTTGGTAATTTTTTTTTATGACTTCCCTGATAATTTTTTTAGGAACGATCTTTTCAGGTCAGTGAGTGACATGCCTCCACAGACATGCCATTCAACAGAGAAAAAACTAACAAAAGCTTTTCGTTACCATTTTATCACTTTTCTGTTTTAACAAATTTGATATTATAACTTTTAGCTAGCTACCAGTAGTGTATAAATTTTTAGCCCCTCTTTCAGCAACATGTAAACCAAAATTTGTGCTATAAGATATTTTAAAAACAAAAGATATTTTTCTTGTTTTATCCTGATTTATTTTTCTAATTCTAAATTCAAAATAATATCAAAAATTACATTAGGAAATGTAGACTCAAATAAAATATGTTGGAAAAAATTAAATGTATATATGGTACACATGTATATATATATGTGTATATATATATATGTGTATATATATATATGTGTATATATATATATGTGTATATATATATGTGTATATATATATATATATATATATATATATATATATATATATATATATATATATATATATATATATATATATATATATATATATATATATATATATATATATATATATATATATATATATATATATATATATATATATATATATATATATATATATATATATATATATATATATATATATATATATATATATATATATATATATATATATATATATATATATATATATATATATATATATATACACACATACATATATATATATATATATATATATATATACACATATATATATATACACACATATAAACTTACACACAGCTTAAAAAAAAATACTATTAAACACATCTTTAATCAGATTTTAAACAATTAATAAACTATTGCCAACATCCCTGAAGACGTTGTTCATTATTATATTCTAAAAACTAATGTATGACTTTTATATTCATCCTTTCTGTTCAAAGTAGGTTTAATTTGGCGAATATATAATGCTTTTAACACCATTAAATGATGGGACAATCTGGTTGATGAAACAAGTATGATAACGTCATCCATTGTGAGTGCGAAGTTGCATGATTTGAAGCGACTATCAACGGGACTTGTTGACCTTGTATACACTTTTACACGGGTTAGTAAATGCCAGGTTGTTTGCCCGACATAGCACGATTTACACAGTGGACATACAATTTGGTAAACTAAACCACTTTTAAGAGCTTTTTTTGATCGTTGGCTTTAAAGGTGGTAATATTGTTTTAACTCTTCTTAGTGTGAAGACAACTTTCAAAGGAGTGGCCATTCTTTTAGGTGACTGTTCGAACTTATCTGATATGCATCCTCTGTATTGGATGAACATCATTTTACATGGTACCTGTTCATCTGACTTAACTTCACCTTTCAGTTTTTTTAGATATAATAACTGATTCCAACACTTTTCTAATAAGGGGTTCATAGAATGAAACAGGGCATTGATTATTTTTGATAATTTGTTTCACTTTCCCTAGGCTTTCAAGAACAGCTTTCCAAGAACTACAAGCACGCACTATTTGATGTGCCATAGCGAAGACTACAGATTGTTTATACTTCAGTGGTGCAAGGGAATGAAAATTCATGGTTAGACCTGTATCGGTGCCTTTGGTGTACCAAGTAGAGAACAATTTGCGCCCAATTCGTTTAATGAGCATGTCAAGGAATGGAAGACTACCATTTGATTCTCTCTCTATTGTAAATTACAATGCATGATGTAAATCATTAATCTCCTCAAGCTTCCAATGTTTTTCATTCTTTTTTATATTCCGAAGAATGTCATCACATCCATTTCACTTCTGTTTCGCGTTATTTACATTTAATGCTACCATATTTAAATTTTTAAATACAGTTGCTATGGTAGTGGGCAATACCGTGGAATATTGCCTGCTATGACGTAATTTCTAACTAATCACATTGCGCGATTTTCGAAAATATCAATGCCGTCCTTTTACCTGGGTAATAAGATTTATTAAACCAATGCCCTATATGTTTGTGTTTTATAATAGCAGACCTTCTGGGTGTTGTTTATCATGCTGGTTTTTAGAACACATTGTAAGTTAAATAAGGATCTACAAGAGTACACTGTAATAGACTTCAGTTTGGTACAAATATTTCTTTCACATGGTTTTCTTTAATACTTTAATACTAACATGCTGACTTTTGCCTTTAAATGATTTGCAGCCCTGCGCTTTAATATTTCTTATTCCTGTTCAGCATCATTTTTTTAAAGATCCTTTGTTACTAATTTGTATGCTGGGTATGGGTATGCTTGTATGTGTAAACCCAATTTTTTTCAGTTTTATGATAAAAAAATGAATGCTTTATCACTTAACTGCTTTATTATAAAATTGCTTGGTAATTTTTTTTTATGACTTCCCTGATAATTTTTTTAGGAACGATCTTTTCAGGTCAGTGAGTGACATGCCTCCACAGACATGCCATTCAACAGAGAAAAAACTAACAAAAGCTTTTCGTTACCATTTTATCACTTTTCTGTTTTAACAAATTTGATATTATAACTTTTAGCTAGCTACCAGTAGTGTATAAATTTTTAGCCCCTCTTTCAGCAACATGTAAACCAAAATTTGTGCTATAAGATATTTTAAAAACAAAAGATATTTTTCTTGTTTTATCCTGATTTATTTTTCTAATTCTAAATTCAAAATAATATCAAAAATTACATTAGGAAATGTAGACTCAAATAAAATATGTTGGAAAAAATTAAATGTATATATCCCTATTAAGAAAGCTTAACAGGTTAATATTAAATGTATAACAAATTATAAATATAAATTATTAATTAATAATATAAATTATTATGTATGCATGTGCAAAATTTTTACAAAATCAAGGACAATTACTATTTATGGTGTGCAAAGCCCTATATTTAATTAATAATTTCATTTGGTATATTAATATTTACATGCTAGGTTAATATATACCAAGTTGACCAAAATAAAAAGTCAAAATATAGTTTTTCTTTCAGAAGTTAAACAAAAAGAAAAAAAAAGGAAAGGAAAAAGTACAAGTGTTAATTAAATTAGTGACTATTCATTTTCACATTGTTTTTTAAACCACTCAGTTTAGTATTCCATCTTAAAATAACAATGCAAGTGTTTACTAACAATGTTTTTTAAATTAAAAACAAACATTTACCTAATGAGAACGTGTAAAGTAAACTTTTTTGTTATCTTACACACAGATTAGATCAAAAATTATATCAGAAATTCTTTTGTAAGGTTGGATAAATTAACAAAAACCAAAGACTTACTTGTTGTGGATAAGGTCTTCTTTTACCAGCAGGAATGCCTAAACAAAGCAATAACTTATTTTCCCCTTTATTATGACTGGTATTCATATACATTGTTAATATTATTCAAGATAAAAAGATTCCAAGGGACTTAGTTTGAAGTCAAGTGCCATAAGATTTTAACTTTAGACTGATTCTGAAACAGTTTAACTTGTACCACATTTTTTTCTATACCATGCAATATTTTGTCCTTGTGCAAATTGTTATAGCATGCACACATGATCACACACATAAATGCTTGAAAAAATTGATTAAGATATAGCACAGGGATCAAATTAACGTAAAAAAAACTTTTCGCATGTGAGAGCAAAATTTTTTTTGACATTGCAAACCATTTTGGCATCTTTGCGACCCGTTTTTCATCATTTTGCGAATCAAAATATCCTTTCCCCGAAACAACCCTCGTGTGATTATGCCTTCAATCTGCCATATTTGAAAGTAAAATTTTTATGTGCAGAACGACTGAACAAAATTTGCATATTTGCTTGAATTTAAATAAAGGGCCCTCCGAATAATAAGCAAAAACAAACATGGTGCATGCACACGATGTCTTGATTGCTTACTAGTCGTTGCTGTTGTTGTTGTTTGTATTCTTTTAAGAATATATTGAAATTTTGATTCGCATTTTTGATGATGATTTGTCTAATTGTGTCGCAGTATTCAAAAAACTGAAAACTGCCAACCCATTTCGATCGTTGTAGCACATTTGAAAGCACAACTGAAACACTTGAAATGTTCTTTTACCAAACTGTAAAAAATCATCTTGTAACACTTTGCAGTTTTCAATCACAAGACGATGAATCAAGTCATCAAAAATTTAAAACCTTAATAAATCCACAAGTTCTTACTAACCTGCATTGCCTGGTTGTGTGGATTGATTATGAGTACTTAGACCTTGACTAACAGGATTGCTCATTGGTGGTCTGACAGAATAATGTGAAGAGGGTAGTTGTTGAGCATTGGTTAATACATTTGAAACTGGCACAGGCATGGTGGGCATGGAATTTGATGACAATGGAGGCCTTGTGGAAATATGCCTGACAGGTGGTGTTTTGCTGCCGTTTAACAACGGGCTGCCCCTAAGATGTTCACCATTTACACCAGTTGATAAGACATTTTGAACTGGGCTTGGATAACGAGGAGGTACTGCTGTACTATATGAGATGTTATGTCCCTGAGTAGGTTGACTTGCAGTTTGTATTTTTGCTTGTGAAGAAGATCTATTTGGTTGGTATCCATTGGGCATTACTAAACATAAAGAGATAAGCAAAATTGAAATACTATACAAAACATACAAGTTGGTAGGCAGACACAAGGGAAGTACCAGGAGCACAATGCCCAAAAATGGCAGCAATTATCATTTAAACCTGACATTAGTTATTTTAAAAAGTCCAATTACAACATCTTATTGCATAACTAGACAGATGTTTATTGCAAATATTACTATTCAAGGTTTAATGCTACAAAAAGATGGATATTTGGGGTTTTAAAAGTCTGGCATACACATTGTTACCGTTAGGGGCTGTCGTGGTGATAAAATATTACGGCATTTGCAATATTTTCTATCAAGGAAAGATTGGTTGACCAGAATTTTTAAGCCGCTACCTTTTCCGTCTATTGGATATTAGGATTTACACTATTCTAAATAACTGTATCCAGATCAAAAACAAGAAATCTTTCCTTTTTCTTTTTTTATCTGAAAAAACACAAAAAACCTGGGCACATAATTAGCTTTCAAGGCAGTATTTTTTACAGAATTAATTGATGCAATTTCTCAAAACAATCCCGTACAACGAAGCCAAACTTCTTTGTTCTTATGAGAAGCTGGCTAGCCTACTGCTAGCTAACCTGACTGCACTGCCAGTTATGCACACACTTTCAGATTACAAGGTATTTAAAACTACATTTCAAAATCATGGAAACAAATTGTGATGGATAGGTGCACACAAAACTCAACCTGTTTGTTTTTGCTTAAAATTTACATAAAACAACAGTTTTTACAAGGTATAAAACCTAAATCTATGAAATTAGCTCTATAAGTATCCCACACAAAATCTGTCGAAATTATGACTGGTTTTATAAATTTCTAAAACTTTGATAAGCTTATCCTAATCCTTTAAAGTCGAAGTGATAACGAAATTTATAAACAAGTGGGGCTCATTTATTTTGAATCATATGGAGCTTATTCAAAAGAAGGGGATCATTCCCTGATTTATGTTATGGTTTCGGTTTTTGTAAGTTTTCGACTCATGTTGTGGGTTTAATACACTGGCACATCTTTTAAGAAACATAAATTTTCTGCAGGTTTACCAAGTTTACCAATAGTCAACTAAGATATAAGTAGAGTACACCTGAGGGATTGACTACACAATCTTTTCAAAAATAATTATAACCAAAAAATCGTTAAATTCATTTTAAAATAGATTCAAATTGCTTCATTAAAGAAAATTTATATCCTGAATAGCTCTTATTTTATAGCATAATTCAGACTCAGATTGTTCTAGTTTAAAATTTTGCTGTGGTATTTTTGACAAAATCATAGGCTTGTGCCATTATGAAACAAAAAGCATGTATAGCTAATTAACTACAAATTTCTTTGAAACTTCGGTAAATCTCGGAAAAGAATCAACCAAACACCTAAAAAGTTTGGAAGTGTCCAAACATAATGAGGGCTTAAACAATGTAAGCCTAGAAATGCGAGCTCAAAATTTTTACTTTAAATGCTTGTCCTTTATTTGTTTTCAAGAGATGATCAGATTGGAAGAGGGTCATTAATATACCCCATCCAACCCATGCTACAGTAGCATGGTAAATGGACGTTAAGCCAAGAATGATGATGAGATGGATATAGCTATAGACCTTTTTAAATGTTTACATTAAACTGTTAGATGAATAATTCTGATTGACATATATTTATATAAGGTCAAAATGATACCTTTGTGCAAAGGAACAGACCGAATTTCTTCCTTCACTTAAAAACTGTAGTAGAATTAGGAAGAAAAAAAAAGTCAGGTAGGTCGGGTTAGTTATTTCTGATTACTTAAATTGGACAGGTACTTAGCAATACTGTATTGCTCTAAAAAAATATTAACCTTGGTTTTGATTTTGTACAGGAACAGAATGAAGATTTGGAACAGATGGACGTTGGAAGTTAGAACTGTGTCTCGGTTGCATAGCTGGAAAAGGTTGTCTTTGTTGAGAATTGTAAATGTTTGGTTGGTAAGCCATTTCCAAGATTTTATATAGCTAGCTACAATTCTTAAGTGAGTCCTTGGTGGTATTCTACAACATCATAAATTGTGATCTTAAATAAAATTTCAAAAGTAATATCATAGTTTTGTCGTTGTCATAATCGTCCATGTCATAAATTGTGAATGTTTCCCAACACAGTCATAGCCGAATAAACTAGTGCCCAGTACCAACGTGGCAAATTAGCCTGTGGTTATCACAGCTTGTGTGACAACTCTGTCAATATCAATTTCCGTGCGTGCAGGCTAGCGTTTGGTGTCTCTATCGGTACCGTCATTTTAAAAATCCATCATGGCACGGAAGATACGAACGAATTTGGGGTTAACCTCCACGCTTGCGCTGGAAAAAGTTTCGATATTGCTAGCTATAGCTAGTGCTGGAGCTATATATATTATTTCCAATTAATTTAAAGGTAGTAAATTAAAAGGAACCAATAGGTGCGGCTAAGAAATAGGATGTTCTTAACAAAATTTCTATTTCTTTGCCTAATATTGACGTCATAAAATTTTTTTGAGGTGAAAAATTTACGTATTTTACCGTATTTTAGGTGAAGAGAGTGCAAAGCTTGGCAATTTTTTATGCAAAATTAGCTAGATAGCTACGCATCATTTCCAGATACATTTTGATCACCTTTCTTTCATTAGCTAATTAATTATCCTTCAGTCAGGGTAAACACTTAATTAGGCGATGGTAGGCTAATACCACCTATTTAGGCGACACATTCCTAAGAAAAAATCGCAAAAATCTTTGTTCAGAATGGATAGTCTACGCGACCATGATTCCAAAATTGTCACTCGTGCCTCGATATGTTCGCGCAACTAAGAATTATGTTAAAATGAAATATATAACCTAATTTGGTTAAGTGTCGCCTATTTAGGTGACGTTTTCGTCTGCCATATTTATTTTTTCCCTGCGGCGTGAATGGCTGAAATCCATTATTTAAAACAACAAAGTGCCACATGAGGTTTGAGCCATAAGTTACCAATGCGCGATGCAAATAAGACAATGATTCGTCAAAATTATCTGCAAAGTAGACAGATTTGATTCACATAAAAATTGTAGTGCGAAACGCAATGATTTCGATGTATTTACAACAGAAAGTTTTCGTTCGTTCATTCACAATTTCGAATACTGAGCATCGAAAATCAAACATATGCTACTCTGAATATCAGCATGCATGTTTTGCTTATATATTTTGCAACATACCTGTTTTTTTTTGCTTGTTATTTAAACAGTTTTATTTCAAAAGCCATACAAATTCCAATTCCATTTTCAAGTTTCTAAGTTTTCTTTCCAAAAGAAAGTTTTCTTTCCAAAAGAAAACTTAGAAAAAAATAACAAATTAAAAAAAAGAGACAAATTAAATCATGCTTCCCTACATATAAAAATTTCCTTACACCTTCATTGAACAGAATATTATTTATTTTGGTGTGCGATTAGCACACGCCTGAGGTATTTCGGGTTTTTGGAGTCTGAAGATTGCACGGGAACATTCAAACATCGCATGTGTGGGCGAGTGCACATGCGATCGCACGCCATTCCTGACGAGGCCTGTGCTTCATCAAGGTCATCATAATTATTAAAATATGACCAGTCTAAATTCCTGAGGTTCTTTAGAAAAGCCTGAGAACTGAAGTTCTTGAAGCTACGAACCTTAATAGTTTTAGGTTCAAATTTTAGCCTTTTGAATTTTCTGATCACATAGACTAAATTGTGATTACTGATGTCTAAATTTATGACACCAGTTTTAGAAATACAAGAACTGTCTAGAAAGAAAGTCTATAAGAGCAACTTTTTTCAGTAACACAAGTTGGCTCCGTAATATTTTGTTTTAGGAAAAGAGTGGAGCATAATTCCTTTATTTTGGAGGAAAGAGAATATTTTGAAAGCATGGTGCAGGTCAGATCTCCCAAGATAAAATCTTCTTTTTCTTGTTGGAGTTTATTAAAACATTGTTTAAAATGAGTACACAGGTTTTCGATACTCTGCAAATCACTACCTCCAGATGGTCTGTAAACCTCACACACGTAAGTAGGTTTATTTTTTTCAGGCACACTTTCACCCATAGTGATTCAACATTTTCGAAGTATACAGGTGTTTCAAAAGGTGGCTATCCAAGTTTTCATTAACAAAAATCAAAACAGCCCTACCTCATCTGTTCCGATCATTCCTATAACAAACATAGCCATCAATTTTAAAGTCATTGTCAGTGATGGTGTCATCAATTTTGGTTTTACAGATGGAAAATACATCAAGTTTTGTTTGATGTAGCAGAAGTTTAACATAGTCTAGTTTACACCAATAATGTTGAGATGGGCCATTTTTAAGCCCTTCCCATCTCTGATTGCCTCAAAATCAAAGAGGGGTCCAACCAATGCTAGCATGGGAAACAGACGTTAAGCTGAGAATGAGGATGATGATAATGATGATGAAGGATGACTGTTTATAGATATAGGTTTAAGCTGTCCTGGTTGACATTTTTTATGAGTTATTATATAAGCAGATTTTATCTTATAATTTTATATACACACACATGCCTCGATTTCCCATATTCGGCCGTACAATATGAGTAGCTACACTTCTAAGGAAAACAGTTAGTATTTACTTTACACTTGGTGTTGCACTACCCTGTTGTGACTTATTTTAAAGATTAAGCATTGCTGTACTTTGACAATTAAAATAAACTTAAATCCTAACCACTTGTGTGTCACAAATAGTAAGTTTCCATGGACAAGATTTAATGTTTAAGTTTTTACGGAATTCTTCCTTTTCAGTCATTTCTTATCAAATTCAGTGATGTTAAGACTTGAAAATATGTTGAGACAAGGCCTGTTCATCTAGATATTGAAAACCTGTGTAAAAAGGATTAGTATCAAAAATATGATGCAAAAACAAAGGAGTAAAATTAAGATCAATGTTCTTTTCTTCTAGCAAATCAATTTTTTTTTTAATTATTCTTTTCATCATAGCTCAGTAAAGAAATAGATGTTTCCTGGGATGAAAGTGAGAATTCACAGAAATAAAGTGATCATTGTTACCATTGTTTTTTGCATTGTGTTATTTTTAAGTCAAACAATGAGAGATAGAGATTACAGCAGATTTCAAAAGTACATTCCTAGTATAAACTATTCAGCTGTAATTGACCCCTATCAGATTGTTCTTTCGAGAGGAGTTTTTAAAAATGAAGAATACCGCAAAACGAAGACAATACTTTTGTTTACAACCCATTTTTATAGTGATATCTGGAAGGGTCTTCATCCTGACTTGTTAAAAGATTACACCTCTAACACAAAATGTCGTATACAGGAATGTAGTGTAACATATGACAAGAAAAAAATATCCACAGCTGATGTTGTTGTGTTTCATGGCGTTGATTTTGGATTTAGAAATTTTACCTCTCATCATTTTCATGCATTATCAGCAAACCGACCATCTTATCAAAGATGGTTGTTTTGGATGCATGAAACACCGGTTTATTATCCGGAATCTGAAAATTATAATAACTTATTTAACTGGACAATGACATTCAGTCGACAGTCAGACATATACCACCCATATTACTCATATACTCGATTAAATTCAGAAGATAGACCTTCAAAATATAATCATGCAACAGGTAAATCAAAAGCTGTAGCTTGGATGGTAAGTCGATGCGGATTAATAAGATCTGAGTATGTAATCGAACTGCAAAATTATGTAGATGTTACAGTGTATGGTTTATGTGGCACCTCGTTCAATAACATGGGAGGTATCTGCTCTAAGACAGAATCAGAATGCATGCAAGAATTAACTCAGTATAAATTTTATCTTTCATTCGAAAACAGTTTTTGTGAAGATTATGTAACAGAAAAATACTACAAACTTGGACTTATGTATGGCTTAGTTCCTATCGTGATGGGCGCTAATTATGATGATATGAACGCCATTCCTGGCTCTTATATTGATGTTTCGAAGTTTAGTTCAATAAAGGAGCTGGGTGATTACCTTAATTATTTAGACACTCATGATGACATTTACAATCTATACTTTGAATGGAGAAACCATTTTGAAGTAACTGATAGCATTGATAAGATTTGTTTGATTTGCCAAGCAGCTCACAACGAGGAAAGAAAACGTCAAAGTTACAAAGATTTTAATGCTTTCTGGAGTTCACGTAATTTATGTGATCCATACGAAAAAGTAAAACAAAAATTAAATCATCAGATTCAAGAGTCTAAAAGCAACAGGCAAAGAAACAATGTAAACTAATGTATATGAATGTCAGTATGTAAATATACTTTATTTATAATGCACTTATAGAAATATTTTGTGACATATTTTTTTATTACTTATTAAGGCCTAATATTTTATTTTATTTGACTTTTTTTTTAAAGGAAGCATACACTTTTTTGTTTTAGCCTGGATGTTTTTAACTTTTAACAAGATTTCAAACAAATACTTTTCAGCAATAGCCTTTTCAATTAATTAATTTAATTTTTTTAACAGTAACCTATTTGAAGCACCTTTATCTTGGCCTTGTGTCTCTTAAAATTGAAGTATTAAACATATTTTTTTAACAAAAGGCACAGAAAAAAATGCATGAAATGTTTCGAAATTTATTCCTGTCTACTTAAAATAGGAAAATTATTTAGCATTGCTCCAATTTTATTTCAATTTTTGCAGAACCGAATTTTTTTTGAGTGGCTAGGAATAAAAAAAATTTCATACATTATATATTTTTGCATTAGGAAGTTTTCATCAGGGCAATATGAAACTAATGTTTGTGATTGGAATGTTTTTCTTATGAATACTTTTGCATTTGTCAATTTTTTTAAGGAAAATGAATAAGAAAGAACAAAGTGTTTATTAGAACACACAGCATCATGATCAAATTTCAAGTAAAATACAATCCTCAAAAAGTTATACTGAGCATTTTTAAGAATTTCAAATGGTTTTGCTATTCAATACGTCTTAAGAAAATTATTTATTTTTTTAAAAGACTAACCCTGGCATACTTTAACAGAACTCATATATTTGACATTTGCTCTTAAGAATCTATTTTTCATCAAGGTTGTCCTTATCTTGATAACAGGTTTTTTTAGTTGAAGTGTTTTATTCATTGTAAATATTTGTTTGTTCAAATCTTCTTCCAATCTTATCTAGACTGGGTTAGTTTTAAACTCTTAAATTTCTATAGTTTTAAACTTAACTTCCTATGCAGCAAGTCTGTCTCTTTGTGCCAGGAACAATCAAATACAATTTCTTCCACAATTATCAAAAGTGCCCCAACCACCTCAGTTTGTGAGTAAAATTTCTAATGCTACAAATACCTTGCCTGTTCTTACCTCATCTGAATACTTTCATATTTGTAACATATCAGAATTAAAACATGTTACGATGTCATGGTTACTATCTTCCGTTTAGGGTAGGTTAAAAATTCTTTAAAGCTGATTTGGATAGTAGCATATAGATTTTGTCCCAGACTTCTTAGGCAAAACCATCTGACCTCTCGCAACATCTGTTCAGACCTGTCTTCACTATCGTGTATACTAAGAACCTTATTATAATAGTTAGTTAATACTTATTTTTTATTAATTTTTATTATCTTTATCTCCTACTTAACATATTTTAAACCTTACAGCATTTAATTCCAGATAAAATGAGCAGTGTCACACCTAAAAATGAAGCATCAAATTGGAGAGTTGGAAATGATAAGCCAGAAAAGTTTAACTTTCAGAAAATTGAAATTTCAGAATTTCCTTGCATGCTTCCTGCATCAGCAAATTGGTATTGCAGTAGTATTGTGATGTGTTTAAATGGTTACTGTGCTGTTGGTGGTAAAAATGCTGTATTTATTTTTAACCTACGCAAAAGTCCACCAGTATGTGAATGGGATCACATGATGTCATCAGCAATAAGTACAAAAGTGACTGCTGTTTCTCTTATTCAATCAGAGACAAGTGAAGACAGCTTTGATTTGATTGCGGCAGGAATGGATGATGGTTTAATGCGCATTGTGGATTTTAAAACAAAGGCAATTTATAAGGAGCACAGAAAACACAAGGTTGAAATTGGTGTTTTTTCTTTTATTTCGTGTCCTCTTATATAGGTGTAATTTTCTTATATTTAATTAATCTTACATTGTAGGTAAAAATCACTGCAATGTCATGGGCTACACACACACCCAAATCATTTTGGGCTGGTAAGGTTTTTATTATTATAGACATTAATTTTTTGCATGCATTGAGCAAGAACGGAGCAGCAGTATTATCGCTTTTGGACATACTGTTAAGAGATTTGCAGTTCTGTCTAATGACTGAATTACTGGGATATTTTAACTTTGTAAATTGAAAGATAAGAAGTCAATCAATCAAACTTAAAACAAGGTGTTTTTTAAACAAGATAAAACGCACTATGGGAATCTTCTGGGACTTGCTCTATTTCATAGGCCATTATAGAAATAATTTTTATTTTTCTCGTAGAATCTCTTATTTATGCCTTTAAATTAGGAATTTTGCATTAGCAAGAACACAAAGTTATCATTGTTTTAAAAGTTTATTTTAGATACTTACCTGCTTTTAAATTCTCTAAATTATTACCATATAGGTTATTGTTGCAACATAATAATTGCGTATTTTTCATTACGTTTGCAGATGCGCAAACTACGACACGTTCTAGAATTTTGGGCACAGTGCCTTATAAAGAAAAAAGAAAAAAAAAATCAAAATAAGTACTACTTAATTGAAGAATAAATGTACGCTGACTGATAAAAGAGTTTTGTAATAATCTAAAACGACTGTTTCCTATGGAGAAAATCTTTTAAATTTTCATAAATGTATTGTGTTATGTCACCTTGTCACCTTGCGTTATAAAACTGTTTAGGAGACGAGAAAGGCAACTTATCAATTTGGAACTATAAAGAAAATGCTGTGGAGATGTGGTGTCCATTGTCAGCACACATAGTTTGCTTAGAGTTATGTCCAACTAACTCAGATTACGTTGCTGTTGGGTATGTTGTTGTCTCAAATTTTCAATGTAAAGAGATAAAAATCCTGTCCGTTTGAAATTTGTTAATTTTTTGCAGTAATTGCAAATAATAAAATATTTTTATTTTTGATGAAAATTTTTAGTTACAATAATGGCAACATAATCATAGGCCTGACACAAAAGAAAGTTCTCAATATCTTAAAAAGCCACATAGATGAGGTGTGTTCGATTTCTTGGTGTCCTTCAGTTGAAAAAAGTGGGTTTGCTTATATTATACTCATTTTTAAATCCATAACTCCTTTTGGATAACTGCAGCCCTGAACATAATATATAGAAAAGGAGGACGAAATTTCAAGGATTGTAATGAGAAGTAATTAAGAACACTATAATTTATGTATATATAACACACTTTAAAACCTGTCAATGTTTACGCAAGACCAAGACGTAGCATTTTAAGGTGATTTAGTTAGATTAAATTATTTTTGCTGTCGTCACCGTAGCCCTTTTTTAGATTTTCCAGACTATTTAGTGCTGTGACATAGATGGTTCCCTGAGGCAAGTAACGGTGTTTGGCCGTTTTGCAAATTATCCCGCAAACAACCATTTCACAAATATTTCCAGGGTTGTAGTTTAATTATACAGCTTAAAAAGATGCTGAAAAATGTTTATGCTTTTACAGGTACAAAATTTGCAACTGGGTCTAAAGACAGAAGTTTGCGAATCTGGGACCTGAGTTCTGATAAGCCACTAAATACGTTTTCACTGCCACGCAAGCTACCAGGCCATAAGAAAGAAGATATGTCAAGAATGAAAGTTTATCATTCAGTTCTTTGGCTTAACGAATCACAAGTACTTTCCGGATATCCAAGGTTAGTCCAAGAATGCATTATTTGCTAGTTTCCATTTTAAGGAATTTTTTTTATTTGTATAATGGTGGGTAATCAGTATTTATTATTATAGTTGACATTTAGCCATTATGACTACATTAAGATATAAAGATGCAATAAGAATTTAATAAGTAAAGTTTTTTACAGCAAATTTTTATCTCAAAACATTATTTTCATTTTAGCGGTGACATATTATGTTGGAACATTAGACAGAATGGAAAGTGGAATATAATTAAAAATGCACATTCGCGGACAATTTTTAAAATTTGCAGAGATTGTTTAACTGGTCAATTTGTGAGTGTATCAATGGATCGCCAGGTAAAGAATTTTAATGTCCTCATTTGTTGCGATTGTAATTCATGATTTGTTAGGTTGCAACATTGTCATTTCAGCTTGTAATCTGGAATTCTGAATCCCTCATACCAGTCCATATTATTCCATCGCTGGCTGGATTTGTTTATTCGATTTCGATCACTCCATTGGATCCACATAAAATTGTGTTTGGTGTTGGAGATAACACTGTCAGAGTGTGGTCCACAGGAAATGGAAACAATAGATATCAGTCTGCAAATTTTTGGCAAGGCATAAAAACAAAAGTGTTAGTAGTGGCTTCTCATCCATGCAAGGAAGGGATATTCGGTTTTGGCACAGAGGATGGTCATATTGGCTGTGGGAGCTGGTTATCTTACAAGTCTGATATATCAGCTTCGCATCATAAGAAGTCTGTTTATTCCTTATCCTGGGGGCCCTGTTGTTCATTAGAGGAAAATAATAGTGAAGACAAATCTTTGAAAGGCAAGTGCGTTTATACTTTTTTCCTATGTCGATTTTTTAATGATTTATTTTACTTAATTTTAACACGTTTTTTTATTTTGGCGCATCATATTAATTTGATATTTGTTCAAGATGTTAATGACTTATTAAATAGAATTTTAGCCTAGGTGTTTATTTAGGCAGGAGGCGATTATCGAAAGAAAGCGTTTAATTTGAAAGTATATATGTTGGAGTTTGCTTTTGTTGTGTCATAGGATACTTATTATTGAAAAAAAAACTAAAATAGATAATAAATAAATAAATAAATAAAAGAATCGTCAATTTTCTAAGCTTGATAAACAAATAATTTTTTTAGGTGATGCTTTAAAAATAAACAGTTTATATAGTGTCGGTGGAGAAGGATGTATATTAATGCACAAGATGGGTGCATTCAATCAGGAAGCAACAGACATCACCAAGATGATAAAGCAAGTTAATAACATAGAGATTGTCCCTTTGCGTAGTGAGATATCATGGAAAGCTGATTACAACCATGTCGCAATCGGAAACGAGGATGGGTCTATCGACATATTTGTGTCTGTGAAATTGATGCATATTTGTAGAATTAATGTGCACAAGAAAATGGTGAACTGCTTGGCTTGGCATCATGATTATAGTGCAACACCTTCAGGTAATAAGATATTGTAGAGATTTGTATAAATGATTTTTCCTGTTTTTTTATGTGTGGTTATGAGTTCTGAGTTAAAAGTACACCATTACCAAGCTGATGTAATTGTTATGCTAATCTGGCTGTTTATTTACTCAATTTTGTTTTTAACCTTTTACCCATTTTTAACTTTGTTTTTTTTTTAAGAACAAGATTACTCGTATTGGTTGGCATCAGGCTCAAATGAAGATATCGTGTGTGTTTATTATCTCAAAGCAGTTATTACAGCTGTTGAACCTCCTGAAGATGCACAACCTGTTTCTCTTACCAACTCGCTCAACCACTTCAACGGACACAATGGCAGAATCACTCGAGTGGCTTGGAGCCCTCATAGCAATGGCTTACTTGCGTCTTCATCGTATGATGGTTCCGTACAAATCTGGGATGTAGTTAAAAACGAACCTGTTTGTAATTTTCGTGGACACATAGGGCGAGTGCAAACGGTCTTTTGGAGTTTTATTGATGAGGATATTGTGCTCTCAGGAGGTGAAGACTTCACATTGCGTAGATGGAAAGTGTCAGAACAATCACATAGACTTCCTCCTGCAGGTACAATACGATATGGTGGCAATATGTTCTGTTAAGCCAGGCCGTGATGTTCTCCATAATCGTGTGTTTTAGTGCATGTCTTCATCCAACAATTTAGTTGTTGTGGAGTATAGTAGATTTGAAATTTATTATTTTAGCAAAAAAGGTAAAATCAAAATCGAAACGAAATAAATCAAAAGGAGAACAACAAATAAACAGTCAAATCGAATCTACTGAACATTACAACAATAAACACGAAAAAAATTCTGCTATTCAATCAACAGCAGAAGTTATGCAGAAAGCTGAAGCTGAAATCGATGACTCAGGTCCAATTGACGAGATAACAGTGAATGTTATTTCTGATCAAAAAGGTAATCTTTGCTAAGTAGTATTTCATCTTTTACTCACAACATAGTTATTATTTACGTGTGATATTTAGCACATTTTTCTATTATTTTTGTATGCATTCTAGTTGTTTCTGTCTGCACATCGTAAATCTGTTTAATGGTGACTGAGATTCTAATGCGTTTTTTACGTATGCAGATGCTGATCGCAAGAAGAAGAAAATCAAGTCTTTGTTGAAAAAATCATCAGTAGCTGATAGCAAGAAGAAAGAAGCGAGACAAGAAGATTGCATTAAACTAGCGGAATATTTGAAAGGTATGGCTGAAATAATTTTCGTGGAAACACAATCGCCGATTGGTTTAACGTGAAAATTTCCTGTGTGATAGGAATGAAAATTTTATATCAAATTTAATTAGATTGATTTTTGTGCAACTTCTGTTTTTTAGCTGAATCTGATGAAAAAGGGTCAGGAAGGGCTGCTATAGGAATAGTCCCTGGTGAGAATGATCACGTGAATTTTGGCTTCTATGGCACGCGACAGGATGCATTCAAGATGCTTCAATCAGAATGTAAACAATATATTTTTTACCCTACTTTGTTTTTTCTTTTATAGTTGTTTGAGATTTACTTCCTTTTTATTTAGGCGTCGGTCACCATGACAATGGATCATTTGATCAATTGCTTCAGCTTCAAGTCTGGCGAAATAATGTCGGTGAACTTTTGAATAAGTCTGCCGAAGAAAAAACGCTAAACGATACCCTAGTTGCTTTGAGTCCTTTAGGTATAATATATATACTTGTTTGTCTGCTGTTTCTTTGATAAATATTTTTGGCTAAGCAATCGAAAAAGTTATGTTTTTAGCCACTCTTGCATCTAAAGTACGCTGCTGTGGCTATTCGATGCTCTTGACATTGCTGTAGTTACTAACTAAAAATACAAAAAACAGCAAGTTCCTTTTCATCTGTAAAAATATTTCACAAAGAAGATGACCAAATTTTTCTCATGAATCTTCACTATATGATTTTGAATATATGAAGTATATACGTTATGGAAACCAGTAAATATATGCCCGATGATATTTGAAAATTATGTGGTAGCCGCTAGTAGAATTTAAATATACTTACAATGCTGCAACGTATTATTTAAAGGGTTAAAATCTGTACTATATTTTAGTCGAGCAAAAAATGCTGCCAATTAACATAAAAATGTTTAAATTTCACTTCAAATAATAACTGTTTGACCTGGAAAGCACTTTGTATCTGCTGTCCGCCATTTGGTTCTGTATTTTACCACAACTGTTCTATGTTGTCTACAGGAGGTTATGATATGTGGAAAGCAGCTACACTTGCCTATGCTGAACAACTGGAATCTAAAAGAAATTTCCACATGGCTGTCGTTTATTACATGGCATTAGGTGACGTGTACAAAGCAATCGATGTTTTTAAATCCAATGGAATGTACAAGTAAGTTGCTTATCACTTATTATTGCATACCATCGCATTCTCAATGTGTATTGCACCTTAAATTTATATTTTTAGAGAAGCTTTGGTGTTGGCAAAGATACAATTAAGTAGCAAGGATCCTTGGCTGAACGAATTATACTTGTTATGGGCGAAAAAGCTAAGCACTGAATCCAACTATGAAAATGCTGCTCATTGGTAAAGTAAAAGTTTTTGAAGTGTTTGTGATTCAAAGAAATATTGGAATGATTTTTTTTGGGGGGGGGGAATTCATATTTGCCAAATAATTTTTTTTTAATCGTGTAATTTATTTTGTTAATTGGAATGCATCCACAGTAAAAAACGATATCGTTCGTTTGGTGTTATAACGAGTGTTAAATGCGCTTGGATGTTTAATTTTTGTTTTCTTACGCCTGTTTTATGCGTAGTTTCGCTGTAAATGTTTTTAGTTTTATTTGTAGACGAAACGAAGTAACGAAATGTTGCATTTAGTTATTTAGCTGCCGGTTTTGTTGATGATGCCATTGAAATGCTTGCTAAAAGAGCTGACTCATCATCTTTGTTGACAGCTATTAAGGTGTGTTGTAGAAGTAAATATCGGTAGTAAACGATTATTAGCCCTCCTTCTTTGCGGTGAAATAAGTTATTGTTATTGTTTTCTTTGTGTTTTAGGTGGCAGGTATATACGGGCTAGAGAAGAGAACATCTGAATACGTTGTGAAATGCGCTGAGCTGTTACTAAAAGAAGCGAAGTGGAAAATTTGTCAGGAAGTGATGAAAAAATTCCAATCGATAAAAGTACTCAATTTATTTGTTGCTTTTTTAGTTAGAGTGAATGTTACGTTAGGTGTTGACGAAACAATTTTTGAGCAAGAACAAATTAATCGCAATTGTGTAAAATTCAGATGACGAAGACTAAATATTAATGTAATCAAAGATTTAATTGAAAAATGAGAATTCACAAACTCGCAGGGACCAAAATAACTATTCGAAGTAAGGACAGGTTGAGAGTTCTTATTAAGATTAGGAAGAAATTAATTTTAGTTTTTTTTGTTTAAACACATGCTTTCGCCTTCTGTTTTAGGAGCAAATCATTTAAATCTATGTCCCATTGTATTTACAGGTGCACCATTTACAAGCCGTAGTTAGTGAGTATTTGGTTGAGACCTTACTACAATCAGATCTAATTGCATCCAGTGAAGCTAGTGAAAATCATAAGATGCATATGTTTTATACTGACAAAAATTTTTCACTTCCAGATTATCTTGAAGATGTCAAATGTAAGTTCATTTTCAACATTTTACGGATGTTATATTTCATTATATTTCACTTGATATATTCTCTATGCTTTTTAGTCGACAAATTTCAATGTACATTCGTTTCAAAAGTATTATCGGCATGGAAATGTATATACGATATATCACCAGAAACAATTAACGAAATTTCGTGCTGTTCGAAAGATTCTATGAAAAGCATGTTGAATCTGGGATCAACACAAAACTATTCCGCGTGCGAAGTAAGTCCTGCTAGTGTTCTGTACAATGTCTGAAACGCAATCAGCTCTTCAACTGTAATGCTAAAACTTCTGAATTTATTGATTGTTAGCACAAAATTGCTGCCTGAATCGTACTAATTTTGATTAAATTCACGAAATATGCTGCAAGAATGTAACTTTATATTCGAGTCAAAAGACCAGGTTGAAATATTATATAACTCACTAAAATTTTCTTTTTTGGAGCTTTTGTTGTTGTAAATTTGGTCTCAGAAAAAGATTATACTCTAGAATATATTTTTCATCGTATCAATGAAATCAGTTCATTTTTGTTTAGATCCTATATCAAATTTCATCATTTGTTTTGGCTGGATTTGTATCTCTCCTAAGACAAGATTGCTATGGTGGCTTCCAGTTATGGCTTAGAGCATTTGACGTACTAATGTGCAGCGGTTATCATTCTTCTCTTGACGCTTTATTTTATTGTTTATTTCCTAGACCTGTTAGTGTTTCGTTTAATTTACTTATTGATTCGTTTAATACGGGTGTGGAAAACAAAAATGCTAAAGACTGTTTCACAAATTTTATGGCTTATAAGTATGTTGGTATGTTGTGCGCCCAGTGGTGGAGGGTGCCACAAAAAAATACAAGCGTTGGTTGTGTAGATAACATTGAAGATATTGTTCAACAAAGCAGTGCTACTCAGAGTAATGGTAACAGAATAGTAGATATGCGAAAAACTGATTGTTCTAGTGAGAAAAACGCTGAAAATGATGTGCTAGTCCATATAAAAGAAACTGCATATTTTCTCTGCACCAGTAGAAAGGATTTTATGAATGAAAACAGTTGCTTTGACTTGTCAGAGTCTGTGCTTTGCGGTTCACTGGATTTATTATCACTAACCTCGATTTCAGGTTCAGTTTTGCTGTCAGAAATACATACGGAATATTTTACTGTTCAAAATGAATTTAAGAAGAAGACAGATAGACTTCTTGAATTAGACATTAAAAAAAGACTCGCTGGGCATTTAAATCAAAAAAAGAATGATAGGAAACAGCGCAATGATATACCTAACGAAGTTCAAGAATGTCTCAACGATGTAATCAGTGAAGTTGTTGCATTGCCATCAAACAATTCTGAGAAAGATCTATTGCAGCAAAACTTGGCAAGTATGAGTGAAGAAGAGCGCTTGAAAGCAACAAAGAAAGATTTATTGCACCAATTGGAGCTGTTTCCAGCCCATATCAAGGTAAGTTTCTTTGTATTTTATCATGGTGAAATTGAGAGTGTTTTTTTATCAATAGCGCCTATCAGTTTTTCTAACGCATCTAAGATTATAGCTGTTTTTTTGTGTTTTTGTATCATTCCATCAAACTACAATTTTAATTTTAAATGGACTTTTTTTCTCTATCTCGTATTTTTCTAAAACAACCTAACAAACTAATAATCTTGAATCGAAAGAGAATAGCGAGATAGGAAATATAGGCATATTTCATTCATGCTAATATTTTGGTTAACGTTATTTTTTATCGCTTTGGTGAGGAGGATAGTAAAGTATTTGATTGTTTCTTTAGGACCTTCCGTTTCCCAATCCAGAATACACGTGTATCATTTTGTTATATGTATGTTGCACGGAATCAACAGAAAATGAACAACTTGTAGAACTGTTGAGAAGAATACACAAGTGGAGCGTTAATAACGGTGTTTATAAGAAACAGTCAGCTTATCTGGAGAAACTTCTTGAAAAATTCTTGTGTTAGTTCATATATGAAAATCTTTCATATGTGATGCAAATTTAATTTCATGTCGTTGTTTCGTTGTTTTTATTCAGTTGTTTTTTTAATAACAATATTTCACATTTTTATAGATAATACACTTTTTAGTGTAAACCTCATGATCCCTTTTTTAGCCAACTTTGGGCAACAATTTGGTCAGTTTCGTGGAGAGTCGCATTACAGCTCAATCAGCCATGTCATGTGTTTCAGCTTAGAATTTCAGGCTAACACGAAGCTATTTTTATAGTGCCTACCCTTTTTTATAAAGATCTGTAGATATAATCTGGCTAGTACTATTTTAAAGTTTCCCACAAACGTCGTTTCGTAAACTTTGTCCGAAAACATTCTAGTACCACCGCTGTTTTGTTTGAGATCTCGTTTCTCTTTAGTAATAAATAAAATGTTGATTTATACTTTTTTAACATCAAAAGATATTAAAAAAATGACATTGTGGAGTTTCTTTCTAACGGATTCCCTTAACTTACGCCCATTTACGTGATGTAAGCATTTTAAGCACGCATGCTCAGCATTTCTCTTTTTTTCCGTTACGTTTCAACGGAAAATTTTCTTAAGTAAAAAGCAGCCTTTAAAGGAATTACCTTAAGGGAACAAATTTGGGTGGAAAGAAATTTTGGCGGATATGGCGGATCGAGCGAAAATCCGCCAAAATTTATTTTCTTAAACATCCGCCAAAATAAATTCCCGCCAAAATTTGTATGTTCACAACATATTAGTATTGAACAAAAAAGCAATCGCTTTGCAAATAAGTACCGTTAAAACTGGACATTTAACCTTAAAGATTGTCTTCCTTCATTGCGGTCATTTTTTCGCCACATTGGCAAGGTTTTAATTTAAAATTATTTCCGATTTGATCCAATCTTGACGCCACGACATTGCTTAAGGCCAAAAATATCTTCTAACGACTTCATTTCAGATAAAGTAACAAATCCACAGTCCATTTTAAAATTTTACTTGCGAGTCTCGTAACGTCAAAACTACTTTGGTTTGTCAATTGTTTGCGTAGTGTGATTTATGCGCAAAAATTGTTTTTGCTAATATCCTGATATACAAAATTAGATTCCTAATTTTACGCTCACGAATTCGCGATTGTAACTTTGCACCAACGACGCTTCTCCAAGAGGAAACAGCTCTAGTACCAGCCGGTCAAATTTCGAGGTTCATGATCTTCTCAAAAACAATACTGACTGCGTTGTTTTCTCCTATTGAAGATGTTTTCAATTTTGTCCATGAATAGCTATATAGAATGATTAAGATCTGCTGAAGATTGACAACACCAAATTCCAGAAATGTTTAAAAAAATACTCAATTCTGTTTAATTCTTATTTCTTTGAAACAACAAAAGATAAATTATGCACAAATAACACCATAATATTTACAATTAAAAAATCCCTCTTATCAGTACAGCATGTCAATGCACGTGAGAATAGCGTATAAGTGTCGAAAAATACCGAAAAATAGTAAATAATAGTACCTTGACATTTATATATTTCATGTTTTTGCTTCTCCTTTCCCATAAGTAAAGAAAAGTCTGTTAAAAACTGTTGCAAAGTTCACTACAAACTATTTTAACGAGCTGCATTCACTTTTGGCGCGTGTAAATATTTCTACAGTAAGAAAATTCTTTATGTTTGTCATAACGACTCGTCATGCGATTCCTCTGTTTCTGTGACAATTTTGGAAGCACCAGGCGGGATATATGGTTGCTGCAGTGTTGCAGCTTCACTGTCGTACCCAAGCTTCTTCATATCGCGTGTTACTACGTTGAAACGAACTGTTACTTTTCCTTGAGAACGAACACGTGTCACTAAAAAGTTTGTTGATTAACCATTTGTTTCAAAAGAGGTGTGGTTAAAAAAATTAGCAAATGGAAAGACTAGATGTGCGGTCAGCTACGAAATGTTTTATACCTTCCCTTCCTTCTCCTTGCGCCACAACTTTAGGATCAACAAACTCTGGTCGACGTCCAAAAAACCATCTAAAAGATACAAAAAGCATTTTATGTTTATTTTTTTGATTACTTTGTGCTTAAATCAATCTTTTACAAAAATTATCTAGTCATTATGCTTGTTCTTATGTTTTCTTTTAGTAAATCTGAGCCTAGGGATGCTCAAAGTTTAAATGAGAAAATTTTACGGGCAGAAACTTTTGCAAACTTCGGCCAAATTTGCAAAACTTGATGGCGAGAAAACTTTTCAACAACATCAATTAGCGATAGTTCATGAAAAATTAATCCTTTAATTCGCTAAAGTTTATTTTCGCAATAAGAAAATTTGAATTTTTATATTTTTTCATTACAGCGACAAATTTCATCATATAATTCTTTGAACTTTACAAGTACGGTCATTTTCAGTTTCAATTTTATGCCCGATAAGAAAATAATTGAATTTTTGAAAGGTTTTCGGTGATTTGCGAAAGTTAATGCTTGCGTAGCTTTCTAAGAGCATTAATTCGCACAAGTTTATGTTTTTAAAATCTTTTAATATGCCTTTACTATAAGTAACGTATATTTAAAAAGTTTTTATTTTGGCAACGTTTGACTTTTAAACATGAAAAATATAGTATTTACTAAACTCACGCAGTAAACTTCTGTAAAAGCGACGATGATTCGGGAACAAACATTGGAACCTCACGAGTATGGCTATAAACAGAATCATAAAATACAAGTCACAAAATCAACATGGAGATACACAGTAGTAATTTTGGTTCGTATATCAATCCTTATTAAAAAAAGCAGCTTTTTATTATCTTTTAGCCGTTTATATAGCAATTTTGTAAAGATCTGTGTTGAAAAATTGTCGAAAAAAACTAAGAATGCATGCTTAAACATGGTATTGACGTGAGACATGTTTCCCTACATGTTACTATTTTTTTCCCAATGAAGCTTAGGTATTTAATTTAGAATGGAGTTTCATAATACCTAGAGCAGCGTGTTTACAAAAGATTTAAAAGTCACGCCAAATAAAATTGATTAATTTTTACACAAGGGAAAGTCACACTGAATTCGTAATGGAAAATCAACCTTTAAGTCTAAAATGATAAAACCTAGGCCTACCATCCTGGGGATATTGGTACATGGACAGCTCCATATCCTCTAACAACATCAGTTCCAAAAACATCTGGACCATAACAGCTAATTACTAATTGAGGCCCTAAAATGAAACGCACAGAAAAACATTGGCCTATAAAATGCTTGCCTTCCACATCTTCTGTTTACATATAGTATCTACTTACAACCAAAAGGGCTAGTACTTTTAAACGTAACGTCAAGAGGGAAATTCCATAGGAACAACTGTTTTGCATCATTTCCTTTTAATGTAATTTGCGAGAGCCCTTCTTCGGATCCCTGAATCATAAAAACATGTTATGGTTACTCATTCTATTAAAACCTTCTCTGAAGCACGATGAGTTATATGACTGTTGGCTTAGAGAGGGTGGAGGCATGGAGGGACAAACCTTGTTTAATCGTATCCTACTTACAGACGTAATTACCCAATCTTGACCATATACAAAACTACATTTACAATACAGCTCATCAAATGATGGAAACTAAAATAAGAAGTGCATATATAATTCATAAACATAACAACACTAAAATTTTATCTGGGAAAGCCACTATTTTTAAACTTCAGCATACCCCTTACACACAATTAAAAAGAAAAATTCACTATGATCATTGTAATCTGAAACAAATTGCTTTGGTGGCTAAAATTTGGCGACTTTATCGTTTGTATAGTTAACTTTTAGATAGTGTGATAGTATTAAGTAATTTGACACATCATTGACACTTTTCTTTGAGTTTGCAAATATAACTTATCCTTCATTTTCCTCCAATCTGAAACATTTGTGCTAAGTTTTGTGGCAACACGAGCTCTTCTTCTTCATCATTTGTGGAGGGATGGGACATCTTTAAATCATAATTATCTTGAGAATAAATATTGTAGAAAGGGCCAATTTTATTAAGCAGGACACATACTTACACATGCTGATTCAATTTGACCAGAAACCATTACCAAAAACACTGAGCTATGCAGCCCTTTTGAAGCCATTCGTCAAGGAATCAAGTTTTTGTTTGATTTAGACTTCTATATATCGTGCAAAAATACATTTGTTCTAAATGAAGACCTAAACACATTTGATTTAAAAAAATATGTGTGAAAAAAATAGAGGAGCATGCAGATGGTAAAATTACGAGTCAATTAAAAAATACATTTACAATTGCTTATCACTCCATAATACTTTTCAATAAAGTAATGTATGAGCTTAAAAATAACAATTCCAATAATTCCAAATCGTGTATTGAAGCTCCTGTTGTTTGGTGATTGTGGCAGTTTTTTGCCAAAAACGAATTTGAGCTCCTGTTATCAGGAGCAATGTTATTCATGGCTTTAAAAACTAACATAGCATTGCTTTTGATGAGTAAATTATTCAATGAATATTCCCTATCTTTTCCAAGAAAGGTACGGACACATTTTAATCGTTTTTCTAGTTTTCCCAATCTATCTTGGGTGGTACGACACCATGCCAAGGAGCAGTAGTTGAAATAAGGCATGAAAAGTGTAATAATTAAAAGGTTTTATGTGTGAGGTGTTAAACAAGATGCAATGGTTCTAATTTTAGTATATTTAATTAGGATTTTATCTATTTATGTTAGTTTGCTCTTCCGAATGCATTTTTTGATCAAACAAGATATTTAACTTTTTCTCTCCTTTTCAAAGAAATACCCATATGGTTGATAGTTTTCTTCTCAACTTTCAAGGTCCACTTGCGAAAGTTCTAATTAGGGTTTCCAAGTTTTTATGGGATGAAATAATTATCGTATCATCTGCATATATACATATGCGGCACCCCAAAAGTGTTTTCATAAAGCTAATCTGATCTTGTGTCATTTCCAAGAGTCAGCTGCATTCGGCCTGTTAAGTAGAACTCAAACCATCTGTCATTTAGGAAGTTGTGCTTAGAAATAAAATGAGAAATTTGCTCATGCATCTTTTTAAAAATTTTCATAGGAATTGGCCGAAGGGAGATAGGCAGATAATTTGTAGGATCTGTTTTGTTGCCACTTTTGAAAATAGGCAATACCGTTTTAGTCTTCTAACATTAAGGTACATAACCAGTATATAAATAAAGATTTGATGAAAAGGCTTGATAAATAAATACTTGAAACTGGTGAACCTGCTTTTAGCAGTCACGAAACAATTCATTCTAAGCTTGTAGCTTTATTAAGTTTTAGTGAACTAATTATTTATTTTGACACTTTTGGTCTTAGTAGGAGCCCACCGGAAATTGTGTCTGCTAACAGGTGGATTAACATTAGTAGTTGGTGCCAAATTAGCCTTAATTTGGCACCAACACTGACAAAAAATGAATTATATAAATGTGTTTGAAATTTCTTTTAGGTGAGATGTTTCTGTACCAATAGATGTGCACATTTTACATGGCTTGCCTCACAAATATCGAGGGAGCAACATTCAAGGGTGCACACAGTGTGCCATCTCCCCAATTTCCCTCACATAGCTTGGGTTAACCCGGAGCTATGGTAACATTCACTCGCCCATGCTGAATTGCTGTCAAGAGGAATCGAACCCTGGTCTCCCGCACAGAGTACGAGAGCTATAAACACTATCTACGGCACCACTTCACTGAAGTTCTTGTAGCTACAAACATTAGTTTTGGGTTTAAAGTTTTAATATAAGAATATTTTTGGTAGCAAAATCTAACACAACATATACAAGGTTCTGTGCAAGATTGAGTGAATTCCTACTACTCAAGCTCGCCTTTCGCATTAACTTTAGTATCCTGCTTTGCACATTATATAGAAAAGTGGATTGATTTCTTTGCATGTTTCCCAGTTGTTTACAAGCAACCACTGTATTTTCTTACTTCCCAAAACAAATATTTAGTATAAAACAGAAAAAAAGCCATGGGAACGACTTTGAATGAAAAGAAAAATCATACTTGGCTCACAATAAAAACAAGCAGGGGCATATTTAGCTCTGGTGTACTGGTGTAAATACATCAGTCATCAGTCCATATGATAAGACAATCTTCTTACCTGCTCTGACCAATGTAATTTTAACTTTAGTGATGACAAAAAGGACTGATAATTACTTTGCTTTACTTATAGACCATACCTTAGTTTAAAGGGGCGATTGTGGAAGTCCCATGAAATGCCACATAGTGATGGTGTCACTTTAAAAACACCCAGTCCGGTCTGTGAACGGTTGGCGCTAGGAAAGGCATCCAGCTGTAAAACTATGCTAAAACTCTTTATTAATGGCCGTAAGAATAGTTGATCAGACAAACTGCGTAAACGGGGCTGGAACTCTAAGGAGTGAAGGTGTCGCGCACGGTAGGACAGATGTCAGGTGTGAGCATTGTCAGACCGTTACCCAGCTATCACATCACAAGGTAGATAACACTAGGTTGAGGATGGCTAGTGTAAATGTTGGTACTCTGAGAGGTAGAGCAGGTGAAGTAGTTGAAATGTTAGAACCTAGATCTGTTGATATGTGTTGTGTTTAGGAAGTCAGGTGGAGAGGAGCTTCAGTGAGATTTGTGGAAGGTAGGAGGGCAAGGTATAAGCTTTTTTGGATTGATAATAGTGATGGACATGGAGGAGTTGGCATATTCGTTGCAGAGAAGTGGGTAGAAAAAGTAATAGATGTTATGCTTGTTAATAGTCGTATTATAGTGATAAAGTTTTTGATAGGTAATAGGATTGTCACTTTTCTGTCAGTTTATGCTCCACAGCGTGGACTCAGTGAGGAAGATAAAGATAAGTTTTATGATGAGTTAATAGCAGTCACATCAAAGTTTGGAGACACTGAACTTGTCATGGTGGGCGGTGACTTTAATGGTCATGTTGGGAAGTCATCTTAAGGTTATAGAGGTGTGCATGGAGGCTATTGATTTGGGAGCAGAAATAAGGAAGGAGAGAGATTGCTTGAGTTTGGAATGGCAACGGACATGGTGGTTTGCAACACATCATTCAGGAAGAGACAGAGTAGGCTGATAACATATGAGTCAGGTGGTTGTAAGACACAGATAGATTACTTCCTGGTTAGAAAGTCAGACAAGAAAGTGATGAAGGACGTGAAAGTTATATCGGGGGAAGAGTGTGTTTCCCAGCATAGGTTGCTGGTTTGTGATATTATCTTGAAGAGTCTTAAAGAAGCCAAGGGAAAGTACAGGCCCCGCCGGAAAGTCTGGAAGCTGAAGGAAGAGATTGTAGCAAGACAATTTAGTGCAAAAAGTCAGGATTTAGCCAACAATGGTCAATGTGATAGTGACAATGTTGAAAGTACTTGGACTACTTTGAAGAATTGTCTTCTAGAAGCTTCTGATGATACCTGTGGGTGGATGAAGGGACCAGCTAGACATAGACAGACCTGGTGGTGGAATAATGAGGTTGACCAGTGTATAAAGGAAAAGAGGAAACTTTGGAAAGAGTGGAAATCAGGTGGTAGTAAAAATATTTACTTAGAAGCTAAGCGTCCTGCTCGTACAGCAGTGTATAAGGCAAAATCAGAAGCAGAGAGAAACAGATTTCCAGATGTGTTAAGAAGGGAAGACCAGCGCAATGAGGTTTTCAAGATAGCAAAGCAAATGAAGAAGACTAATCAAGATGATGTAGGTGAGAAGTGTATACGTAATGATGAAGGTGTTTTGGCTAGCACAGAGGAGGAGAAAAGGGTAGCTTGGAAGAATCATTATCAGAGGTTGCTTGGGACGAGGATAATTTGTCTGATGATGATGTTGTAGAAGGGCCAGACAGAATGGGTAGTGGAGGCTATTAGGAAATTGAAGATTGGCAAGGCTGCAGGAGTATCAGGTATTGTTGCAGTGATGGTAAAAGCATCTGGGTATATTGGAGTTGAGCTTATTACAAGTCTTGCTAACCAGATTATAAAGGATGGTGCTATTCCGAGTGAGTGGCAGTCGAGTAATAGTGAATTGTTTCAAGGGCAAAGGTGATGCATTAGAAAGGGGTAACTATAGAGGTTTGAAGTTGGTTGATCAAGTAATGAAAGTTATTGAAAGAGTGATTGATAAGTTACTTAGAGAAAGAATTGATATAGATAAGATGCAATTTGGTTTTGTTCCAGGGCGTGGAACTACAGATGCAATATTTTTACTCAGACAGCTTCAGGAAAAGTATTTAGGAAAGAAAAAGAATCTCTATTTTGCCTTTGTAGATTTAGAGAAGCTTTTGATAGAGTGCCACGTAAAGTTATTTGGTGGGCTATGAGAAAATTAGGTGTGAATGGGTGGCTAGTTACGATGGTACAGTTTATGTACATCAATGCTAGAAGTCGTGTCCGGATTAACGATTCACTTAGTGATGAATTTAGTGTAAATGTTGGTGTACATCAGGGTTCTGTACTTAGTCCTTTGTTGTTTATTCTAGTCTTAGAAGCGCTGTCGATGGGGTTCAGAACAGGTTGTCCATGGGAGTTATTGTATGCAGATGATTTGGTTCTCATAGCAGAGTCGATGGAAGAATTAGTTAAAAAGTTTGAGAAGTGGAAGAAAGGACTAGAAGAGAAAGGGCTAAAGGTAAACACAGCAAAGTCTAAAGTCATGATTAGTAGTGGCCTTGTGGAGTTTGCAGGAAAGGGGTTGGTAGTAACTCAATTTTTTGTCAGACTTGCAAGCATTGGGTACATAAGAAGTGCAGTAGTATTAGTGGAAGGTTAAGAGCTGACATTCAGTTTGTATGCAAGCGTTGCAAAGGTGAGATTATAGAGAATGAAGTATTTCCAGCTTTAATGATGTACAACAGTGGCTCGTTAGAGATAGTTGAGAACTTCTGTTACTTAGGTGATATGTTGGGCAGTGAAGGGGGTGTTGGAAGAAGTGTTACTTGCATGATAGGTTCTGCTTGGAAAAAGTTCAGAGAGTTACTTCCTTTGTTGACTAGCAGAGTCCTGTCAATTGAGGTAAAAGGTAGGTTGTATGAGGCCTGTGTAAGAAGTGTTATGTTGTACGGTAGTGAGAAATGAGCAGTGAAGCAGGAAGATCTTGACCGTTTAGAAAGGAATGATATGAGAATGGTTAGATGGATGTGTAACGCCAGTCTGAGAGACAGAAAGAGTTCAGATGAGCTAAGAAGCAGGCTAAGTCTCCGTAGAATTAAAGATGTTATCCAGATAAGAAGATTGAATTGGCTGGGGCACTTGGAAAGAATGGAGGAGGATAATTGAGTAAGAAAGGGTAGAGACTTGATAGTTCCTGGGGCAAAGCCCAGAGGCAGACCGAGGAAGACTTGGCAGGAGGTTATAAGGACAGACTTGATACAGAGGAAGTTGAGTTTAGATCTAACACAGTCTAGATCAGATTGGAAGAGGGTCATTAATATACCCCGTCCAACCCATGCTAGCATGGAAAACGGACGTTAAGCCGAGGATGATGAATGATAGATCTTTTTGAATGTTTATATTTTCACTGTAAGCCCCTACTGTTTTAAGAATTGCGTGGCAGGCAAAAAGATGCGTCCTTCTTGGTCTGTTTCTTTGCACAAAGTCATCATTACAATTTTATATAAATATTATGTCAATCAGAACTTACACTTGATAATATAGTTTAAAACCTCAAAAATGTTTCCTAGAAGGAAATGAGCTGAAAAAGACCTTTCTTCAGCAAGCTTTCACATATTTCTGCCTGCCACACAGTTGTTAGAGCCAAAGTGTTTACTGCGGTAAATGTAAACATTAAAAAAGGTCTAATAGCACCCTCATCTTTTTTCCTGACAGGCCAATGCCAGAGCCAAAAGAGCTAAGGTTATTTTTGATCTTTTTCACCTGAAGGCATTGTTAGAATTTTAAAATCAATTTAAATAAACCAGAAGGGATCAATCTACACTCAATAATAGTATAAAACCTTAAACTATGTTTCCCTGAAAAGAAATCCACAAAGAACCTCTAATTCACCAAATCCTAGCATCTTTTTTCTTGTCACACATATGCCAGAGGCAAAGAGCCTCCTGCTGAAAAGTAAATGAATAACGTCACGCTGGAATTCATCTAGCTAGCTATGTATTCTTAAGTATAGCTTCAAGTAGATTAGCTTAATCAAATAGAATAAAATGGTTCTAGCATACACAGTCTAGCTAGCAACAATACATATCGTACGATGGCCCCTATGGCTCACTTCTCTTCTCAATAAAAACACTTCTCTTCTTAGTCAAAACACTTCTCTTCTGTATAACAACACTTCTCTTCTGTATAAAAACACTTCTCTACTTTGATACCTAAAGTTCTCTTCCGTTCGAAACACTTCTCTTCCAAGTGCAAAACACTTCTCTTCCATTAGCTCGAAAATTTCCCAGACTGAATCTGGTCCTTAATATATGAATTTATTCAAATATTGTTTATGAATAAATGGCACACCCCAGGCCCTGCGCATAGGAAATTTTGGACCCAGTAAAGTTTGCATAAATTCTTACGGGTGCATATAAACGTTTCTACAAAGTTAGATTTTTCGCGGGAAAAACTTTGCGAAATTTTAAGCTATATTCTTATACGGTTCCAGAAGCGTAATACGAGATAGTTTTTTTTTATCTAGTGTGCGGGAATAAACATTGATTGTGATGTCTGTTAGGAACAGAACTCGTGGTTTTCAAAAAACAAGATATTTTTTTGCAGCAATAAACATTGTGATGTTTGTTGGGAAAAGAACTCATGGTTTTCAAAAAAGAAGATATATATATTTCTAAAATCCAAGCATTTTACATTGTTACAGGTGTTGTATTACATATATATATCTTTCTACTGCACAAATCAAGGCGATATAATAATCAATAGCTTCATGAGCTGTCTCTGGCTTAAGTTTGGAGAAACCCTCCATTGGAAGAACTGTTTCCGCAAATTCAATAAATTCAGGCTCATTATCGTGATCTGGTACCAGATAGTTCGCTAAACTCTTCTAGCTCATTAAGATCTAAAGTTTTTTTAAAAGACTCGCAACCATATAATTCTGGAACAAAGTACAAGGTATCAGGCCTTCCAGGGGGAGCAGTAGCACCTTTGCTTGGTGCTAACAGATGTTGATTCCAATGAATCGCAATTCATTAAGGTCCCTTCGGATCAAATCCATAAAGCAGTAGCGTACACATTCAGCAATGAGTGCATCACCGGCATCTAAAAATCCTAAGTCTGCAAGTTCTCTAAAAAATAACCTCCACCAACTTGGTCTGTCTTTTGAAAGTTGTGACCAAAAAGATTCGATTCTTTGATTAGCTGTTGATGTACCAACAATAAAACTGCCAGTGCCAGCATATTTGTCATTATGCTGAGATCTTAATGCAATCTGAACAGCTTCCAAAATACAGTTTTCAGTACCATCATCAGACCTTATTCTTGCTGGAAGACGATTTAACTGCTTAATAGATTTTATAAAAAAGTTTGTAATAACTTCAGGCTTTTTGTTCGTTCTACTAACTTCTAACCAAATAAGCCGACAGGAGAAACCGTCTATACAACCATGGATACTAAAACCAAACGGCTTAAGTTTGTCGTGCCCGTCAAAGATGCCACAAAAAATCTGGCCAAGGAACGCAATAATTTCTTCTTCTTAATCTTTTCTTTTTTCTTGAAGAAACACCTTCAGGGTCTAATTCTCTCAGAATTTCCATCACAGTTGTTCTATTTACGGCAACTCCATATGATTTAATTATTTTCCACTCTTTTTCTTATTGATGGTGGTTAGTTGGGTGGTCAACCTACTTGATACGTTACTTGTTCTACCACTACTGCTAGCATGACTTGTGTTAGCTACACAAGACAGCGAAGACCTTGTGGCTGATGGTGTTATTGTAGTTGCTGTCAGGGACGAGCAGGCATTTTCAAGCTCCTCTTTAACAATTTCACGTACCACAGACTTCATGCTCATGCTTGCTTGACGACGGTTGAAAAATATGACACATGGCGAGGGGACTGGTCCCGTGTAATAAACCTCACAAAAGGTTAAAACTACGGACCAATGATGTAAAATTGCGGACCAGATTTTAGAATTCAAGTTGTAAAGAGCCACATGCAGAGAAGTGTTAAGTGCAGAAGAGAAGTGTCAAAATACTGAAGGGAAGTGTCAAAATACAGAAGAGAAGTGTTTCGTTATATAGAAGAGAAGTGTTTTTGATTTAGAAGAGAAGTGAGCCATAGGGGCCATCGTAATATCGGCAAGAAAAGCAGGTTCCTACATTCTAGTACAGTTTCAAAGCTCTGGAAAATTAAAATAATAAGCAATTCTAGCTAGCTAATATTCCTGATGAATTAAACAAAACAATAAAGCAAAAGAAAAACCTTAGTTAGCTAGCTACATGCCTGAATAGTTTTGTTTTGTTGTTGTATTCCGTCTGAACTGTGATATGTACTACACATATTTAGGTGGAATAGTCTTCATTATATACCCAAATTAGTGTACCTTAGCCCTATCTAGTGCAGTTACAACCGACTAGTCGGTTTTTATGAAACCTCGTTCCCAGGTCTCTTTATCGTAACCACTAACAGGTCGAAATTACTTTGAGGTATTATCTCAAAGAGCCCCAGCAAACGAGAATCTCGTCCCTTTGTTGAAATCCATCATGGAGTGGCAGAAAAAAAGAAATAACTCAAACAACGCTTAATGTTAACATACAATCTAAACAACGCGTCTTGGAAAATCACACCTTTGATATATTACGAAAACGAATTTACGAAAAAATTAATTAAGTACAGGGAGTTCAAAGTAGGAAGACAAAGACAAAACAAGTGTGATTAATTAATGCTGACCCAATTTTTAAGCAGTGTAAAATATAAAACATTTTGTTTCTTCACACAGTGTCATTTTTTAACAAAAGTAACAGATGTGTACACTACTTACAACACTTCAGTGGATATTTTTATAGCTGACACCTCTCTACAACAGACACTTTTCTCGGGAACGGATAAATCAAACGGTCAAGCATAACAAAATATTTAGGGGACGCTGTGTAAAGGTTCCAATTTATAAAAAGTGACTTCTATAATAGACAGGCCAAGTTTGCCTTATTTTACTTAAGACAATATGTTAGATAAATTCAAAATATTGAATTGTCTACGCCAAGATAAAGCGAAATCTTTTTGTAAACTCTTTTCACCTTCTTGACACACTTTACAACCTGGAGCGACAATAAGACAGTTGGAAGAACTTGTCTATAGCGAATACGCTATGATATAAATAAATATAAATATATAATATAAATACGCTATAGAAGCCACCTTTTTTAGGTTCAAAATTCTTGGAAATCTGTTTGACAGATAACAGTATACGTCCTCAAAACAATCTTCTGTGGTATTATTTTGTTGGGCGTTTAATCTTCTTACGTAATTTTTGACTATAATTGGGTAGCACACGAGAAGAAAGAAATTAAGTTTCTTTCCAATTCCGTAGGGGGGGAGCTGTGCATTTGCGAAGCAGATGTCAGCATGCATGCGTCGGAAAAACACGTTTAAAAACAGTGTTTTAAACTTGGAAGGCCACGGCTTATTGGAACAGCATCAAATTATTTTTTTATTTACTAAAATAATTATATATTTCTCTTTCATGTGGCTATGGTAACCAAGGGGTTCACCACGATAAAGAAGATCAGCCATCTTCTTCAAACGACGCACAACCCTAAATAGAAAGTGAATTAATATATGTATAATCAACAAGTTTAAGGAACTCACGCACGAGATGAGACAAACGGCGGAAAATATTTTTCGCCGTGTTCTCTCATATTAAGAAGGTAAAAATCCCTGGGAACGAGGGTGGAGGCGAAAATTATTTTGTGGTAGCCACAAAACAAATTTTATGCAGGGGAACAAAAATAAATAAACTTCTCAGTCCTAAAATGTACCAGTTTACCAGTAAACATCAACAATAAGATTTTCAATTGAAGAAAATCACAAATGTTTTACACATTGTTGCAGTACCAGCCTTTGTTAACACTTCTTGAAACTTTATACATCTGCCACAGACAATAACAGCATTTTTTATGTTTTAGTTCGCTATTTTGACTCTGGCATCATGAATTTACAATCAACAGCCGTGTGTCCGGTTGTTCGCCCGTCCTTTAATCTTACGGACGTTTGATTTTTAAATTTATCGTAGAAATTTGATTTCGCGGATTTTGGCAAAAATCGAAATTTGTTCCCTTTAAGCATTAGAAAAAAATTACGCTTGAGATGACCTTCTGTTATGGTTATTCGAAACTTGGCTCCAATCTACGAATCGATCGCGCCTCAGCCTTTTCACTAAAAAAATACACAACTCTCTCTTATTTTTACCATATGTATAAGAAAACCACTGTATTGCAAAAATGCCTTTTGGTCGGCTTTGTGCAATTTAACCAAACTGGCCCAGTCAGAGAAGTATGGGTTGACAGAAGTTCAGAAAAATGAGCTTGAAGTGGGTCAACTTCTGTTTACATGTAGAGATTTCTGAAAATTCTCCACTTGATCAATCACCCAACATGAAAACACACGAAAAAAGAGAAAAGTTGAAGAGTGGACAAAATCTGAGGAGGGGAAACGTAATGAAAGCATCGTGCGAGAAGATGTGCATGATGCAATTGTTGGATATTTGGTGGCTCTAAATAAGGAAAAATAACAGCAGTTACGAGAAATATAGTATAGTATAGTGTATTCGGACAATAATCTCAGGTTACTACAACCTCTAGGGTCAGCTCATAATAAATAGATAAAAAATATTAACATAAAAAAAAAATTTAATACTTACTAAAATGTAAATAGTAAAATATTTAAATTTGCTGTAAATTATTATCAATAACTTTTAAAAAAAGGGAATGAAAAAAAATAAAATAAACAATGATCGCAAAACAATTAAACAAACACAAACAATCATAAACAGACAAAAAAGTAGCAAATTTACGTATAAGGAAAACACACTGCTATATGCATGTAACTGAGAAAAACTGTGTACACATGCTAAAAAAACGCCAAGCATTAAGAAACTACTTCATCTTCTTCTTCAAAGACACTCCTCCCTATCTAATATATCAAAGTAGTAATATCCAGATCATAATAATATAATTAGTCTTTATCAAACCATAATTTATCTAGCTTCGTTTTAAATTGATTCGCTGTGTTACATGACACTGTGAAATAACTTACCTAATATTTCTCGTCATCAAGGATCGCAAAATGCACAAAGTCGGCCAAAAGGCGTCAATATTAAGATGCCTTACTTTGGGTGGTTTTTATTCCAATCAAAGTCGGACCAAATAATTAGCCATATTTGGATGGGCATCCTTTTCCTAATTGTCGATTAAAAGTTTAAATTTTGGTTAAGTATGCCTTCATAAGAGCGATTTTTTCATTAAACTAAGTCCAGGCATTAAAATAGCAAAGCTAAAGTAGTTTAAAAAGGTTTTTTTAAGACAAGAAGAACGCAGTTTCAAGTTAACCTCGTCCCTGGGAACGAACTTGGTTTCTACTGATAAAAGAATGTCTTTTACTTTGCATAGTTTTGCCCTACTTGGGGTATGATGAAAACCTCCTACTTTGGGCAACCGCCCTACTTTGGGTGAAACAGTGGCGCGAAACATTTAAAATTTGTAAGAAACAAGACGAACAAGACAAGACAAGGTGGAGGTTTGTTTCCTTTACTCCATTGAAAATAATATTTTTATACATCAAAGCAAATGAAAGTTCCTCATCAACTCCTTTTCGAATATTTAAATGTTTGTTTTCAACTGTAATGAAATAAAAAGAAAATGCTGACATCACATATTTTCCCAGAGAGTTCATTGTTCATTTCCTTCGCGTCCGTGTCAAGAATCTTAAATCGAAGTGATTTAATATCCAGCACCAATATATAATAACCATTTATAATATTTTTACTATATATTTTTAATATTTTTATAATTTTTTATTTATAATATAATTATTGGGGTTGTTAGCTTCAGTATTGTTCTGCCCAGATTTCGAAAACGGCCTGTTTACAACCGGGACAGCCGGATTATGTACACATGATCCGATTATGTTTTTTTTGCACTGGTTATGTAGTGGTGACCGGATTATGAACGCTGATATAATGGCTGGCCAGGCAGGCTGTGATTGGCATTTTCTTCGAACTTTTGTGAATTAAACATTCTCTGGAAGATAGAACACCCCTAAAAACTAGAGATGGCGGAAGAAAAAAGTCTCGACGTAATTCTTAGTTTAAAACTAATCTTGTAGTAAATACATTTCAGCATAATATACTTTGAAGTAACTAAATTTCACGGAACCTAAATTATTCTTTTTGCGGGAATTAAGTTTGGTGAAAAGTTATTAAACTTGCGAATCCCAAAATTTAGTATTTGCCGCGAAATTTCATTTCATTTGAGAGCAACAACATCTTTGCCACCAGGGCTATTCGCTTTCAGAAGTGATGACGAATGATATAAAAGCGGTCGGCCCCGATTATATTTGTTCTATAAGTCCGGAATAATATTTGACTGTGTCATACATAAGTCGGCCTGCCCCGATTATGTTCGTTCTATAATAAATGAGAAATAATATTACACTGTCGTATATAAACTGGCCTGCCCTGATTATATGTCCCTTTTATAAGTGCCAAATAATATTTTTTGAGTAATAAGCCGGCCTGTCCTGATTATGTTGCCCTGATTATGTATTTTAACCGGTGCAAGCTGCCGTACTTAATCAGGCCAATGTTCATTATCCGGGCAGAACAGTATGCCTAGCTAGAGAGATAGAAATAGATTTTCATATTTTATGGCTAGTCTCACAAATACCCAGGGATGAACCCTGTCTATTATTTCCAGGAGGGGCCATGGCTTAGATAGACAGTTCTAGAGTATTTAATGCTCATTTCCAGCTACTACGCAGACCCAATTACGCTCTACCAGACAACTCCCTGCAACATCCAACAGCCCACACAGTGTGCCATCTCCTTAATTTCCCTAACATTGCCTGGGTTAACCTGGGGCTATGGTAACATTCACTTGCCCATATTGAATCGCTGTCAAGGGAAATAGAACTGCAGTCTCCTGCACAAAGTGCGAGAGTTATAACCACTAAACTACGGCACTACCCTATTTATCACCATGAAGTGAATAATAGCCATAGCTATAAACTGAAATTAGTCAATTATAAGGCGCTGTCTTGACAAATACTGCACTTTTTGGATAACACGTTGAGCTGTTTTTCCTGACTTTCCAGGAAAAGGTTAAAAAACTGCTGGAATTTATATAAATATTATTATTAATCACTGGAGTCAGAATTTTCTGTGCACACTGTAGTGGCTTCCTTTCAAATCGTCCTTGCCTATACGCCAAAAATATGTAATACAAAGTAATGTAGATGCAGTGCGTAACAATAAATAAACATTAAATAAATGCTACCTTGCGTCAAAGATGGTAAGTAAACATCAGCAACACAGAATGTATAAACGTTCGAAACAAAAAAAAAACCAAAAAAAATTTTCAACCGTCAGGAGCTTATTCAATGGACAAAATTAATAAGCGGGGTCATAATAAGGTGTGGGCGGGAGGAAAAAGAATCTGAAAATTAATAAGCGTTCCCCCTTGTATTTGGCACCCAAGATTAATAGAAAATTCTTTTCAGGGAAGTAAGTTCACATACTTCGGGACAAAATAATGATAATTTTATAACATTTATCAAAAAAGGTAAGATTTATACTAATAAGTCCATTATAAATCCATAGATCAAAACCTTAATGGTTCAGGGCTTAAAATCTGACGTAAGTCCGCAAGTCCGACTCGCACCGAGACTCGCCTTAGTCATGGCTACGTGAGTCCGTTTGGACTCGCACTAAAAGTTTAGAAAATTGAGCTTAAATATTTAGATTTTTCAAGGATATTCTATTGTACATTTTTTACTTACTTTTCGTTGTATATTTTAAGCAATAGGGAGCTTTCATTTAAACCAATCTTAAGCCAATGTCCGTAGACACGTGCGATCACAGATCAGATAAACCCTGTAAAAATAATGTTTGCAGATATCTTTGTTTTTATGTTCTAGCTACCCCCTAATTTTAGAACAAAAACAGGAAAGTGAACTAGCTTTTTTAAAGTTGGTTTAAAAGTGTTGTTAACTGTCAATGATTCCTTTACTGAATAAAATTATGTATAATTATAATAAAATTATTATACTTATAAGAAATATATAAAATAACATGCAATAAAAAACATTAGTTGAAATGCGTAAATGATTATTAAAATTTTCAACAAACCTTTAATTTAACCAAGGCAAAACACGGCATTAAATTAAATATATTTTAGCGTTTTTAAAAATAGTTTAATACAACCACAAGTGGTTATAAACTGTATTTACAGTTTAAGCTGAAGTTGTTCAACGATTGATTTTTCAAATAGAGCCTTTAATAGTTAAATGCATCTTGCATTGCCCTAGATGGCCACTTAACTACGCTCTAGATAATCCACTTTTTAAAATTTATTCGTTAAATTTTCGGCTATTTAAGCACATTTTAGCGTGTGTGATGTGTCACACGCCTTGTTATCAGATGCTTCTGTGGGGCGAGTACGTGTGTGATCACACTCGTCTCATGGAATTTCCCTGATGTAACGGTCTAGCTCTTAGACCACAGGGATTATTTTTTTTATCCCGAAGAGCACATGCTGCACAACTTTATTATAATAATTTTTTAAATATAAATTTTTCGCAATAGGTATTTGTTGTCGGTCTACCATAATTCTAAACGCAAATAATCTAATAATTATAAGCTCCATTTTCGTGCTCCATCGTGCTTGATTTTTTTACTAAGCAACCTTAAACGATTGCAGTTATTGGTTGTTACTGTTCATACACTTTCTTCACGAACAGAAAATTTAATCATTTACGAAAAAGAATATTTAAAAAAATAAAAATATATCAGAACTTTTTAAGAGAAAATAAAACGGTTAACTCAGGTGTGCTTTATTTCGCTCGTCTGCAACAAAAATGAACGCTTAGAAGTGTGATATTTCGCATGTCTAAAGTAAACCAGGCGTGTGTGGGGGCGTCACGTGCGATAGCATGCCTCTTATGACGAAGCCTGTTAACGAAAATGTTAAGATTTACCCTTTTTTGTGGTTAAGACTAAGTTATCAATTTTAACTAAAAAACATTATATTTACTGTACATGATATAAGTATTTAAACCACAGGGCTTGAAATCCGACCCTATTTCAGGCGAGTCAGGCAATACTCTTACAGGCACAAATATAATAAAAATTTTTTTTTAATTAGCTTACTTAAAAGAAATATTTTATATCAGTTGAAATTGTGAGTTTTTTATCAATTTTTGTTCATGAATGAAATTTCTGAATCTAATTTGTTTTGTATGGAATTGTTATTCAACTAGGTATTTCTTCGAATTTTCCCATATGTTTTGGCATATTAGACAGTAAATAGGTAAAAAGTAACAAATTCTGGGCAAAGAGGTATTTTTATCATTTTTGTGATTTTTAAGATTTTTTTAGCACAATAAGGATCAAAATGTTATAATTTATCCACAATATGAAAATTATGACTTAAAACCAACTTCTAAAGTAAGGTGTTATAAACACAAGTAATAGTAAAATTTTATAATGTACTTGCAAACCAGAGATAAAAAGCCCACAAAATGAAAATCTCTAATTTTAGGCAAATTCCTGACACCCATTTTTGAACATGTCCTATAAATGCCACACTCAAAATCCTGAAATACAGTTACCTTAGATAGTAGGCTACTGTTATGATGATGGCCAAGACAAATAAAAAATTAAAGCAGCTTTAAGGGCAAAAGCCATTTAAAATAGAAATGTCAAGAAAAGCCAAATTTCGGCACAGTAAAGAAATACCTACCTCAAATTTGGTTGATTAATTCAACATCAGAAAAAGGTTTATTTAAAACTTTCTGATTGGTCAATTTTAATATAGCTAGTTCAATATGGAATTATTAGAAATACTCTAAGTAAATATATACAAGAATCCAATTAGGCAGAGGAACGGTAAAAGAGATATTCAACTTTTTAAGATGTCAGTACTGATTTAAAAAAAATTTTTTTGTTGCTGATGTCAGGACAAGGACCCAGCAATATCATCTGTTACCTTTATTGTATAGATCTTAAAACGCTGATCAAGAAAATGTATAGAATCAGGTACTTTAACAAACAGTTGCAGAGATATTGAGGTTTAAACATTCTTTGATGATGCCATTAAACTGACCATTTCAAAGCAGATCCTGGGCCCTAGGTTTACCCAGACAGTAAAAGATGGCTGAAGTCATCACCCATTTCCAACTTATTTGCGTCAAAGTCTTAGTGCATTGTAATGACTTCATTAATTTAAATTAAGACATTAAAGTTACATTAATGTTATTAATGTTGTGCCATAATCTTCTTTGCCTATTACAGACAGACACACGACAGACATATATAATTTCTGTATTATATTAACAATGTTTTTTAACATTTTTTGGACATTCTTGTCTACAATTTCTTTCTTTTACCAGATTAGGAATAGCACATAATTAAGTTTGCTTTTAAACTTTCTTATGCTTTTTAAAACATTTATAGTGTTAAACTACATAATGAAGAAAATAAAGATTGAAGATTTTTACCAGAATGATCAAATGAGAAACATTGATCAAGATCTTGTTGCTAATGTTGTGCAAATGATAGAAAATGATTTCTCAGTCCCATTTATTGCTAGATACAGAAAAAATGAGACTGGAGGAATGGATGCAGAAAAAATAAGGCAAATTCAACAATCCTATGATTACTACAAGTAAGTTGATCTTGGTTGTTGTTTCTTTACAATTTTTGAAGGAAGGAATGTTTACAATGTTATATACAATATATAATGTTTTTTGTGTTTGGGATCATCATGTCCTAGTTTTCTATTATTGTACTATTTTTTGTGATTATAACTATAATCTATAAAAAAAGGATTGAATAAAAAAATCTCCAATTTTAATTTTTCAGAGCTGCAAAGTTCACAAGTGAAAATAATCAAACATTTAACAATGCAGTAAAAAAATTAAATGTTGTAACTTCAATAAACTATGGGAATTGACTCTCTTCACCTAAAAGTTACTTTAGTTAAACTTGTAATTACAAATCCAATTAATTGCTATCCAATGTGAGAATTTGATGGGTGTGAAAATTCTTTAACAAATTGTAAAAACTGCAATTCAATAAATTATTTTTTAAGCATTTTATATATAGATAAATAGTTCAAAATCTGCAATTAAGTACAGATGAACACAAAAGCAGATTAAATTTTGATGCAACTTTACTTTTGCCCTTCTGCCCCAGGAACTGTTACATCTCTGCAATTTCTTACTCAATTATCCTCCTACATTCTCTCCAAGTGTCCAAACCAACTTAATCTTCTTATCTGAATAACATCTTTAATAACATAACATATTTAATGCTTAATGTGTCAAAAGTAGAAGAAAAAAGTAAAAAAGAAATTGCCCAATGATGTAAGAGCAAGAATGCCTGTTGTCCAAAATACAGTCACTTGTTACAACGTTGATAGAATACCATCAAAGTTTGTAGTTGATACTTTTTACTTAGGCCCAAAAAATGCTGTACTTAAAAAAATCAACCAACGTGATGTATTGGCAGGATTGGATGGTTCCACTAACTTTTGCATCGAACAGAAACTAAATGACAGCCTCATTACTGTATCAATAACTGTAATAAACAAAAAACACCATGTAATATACAAACAAAAAGATATCTGTGAGTGAAAACAAATTATCTGTGCCGTTTGATAAAGGTGAGTAATATTTCAGATGTAACTACAAAGTTACTATGAATTAAAAAGATAGAAAGAAGATAAGTGAATCATTGTCTCTCCAACTAAAACCTACTGGTAGTTAACCTTCACATATGGCCTTGCTAAATTACACAAGTCTGACATGCCAGTAAGACCAGTTTTATGAATGTCTTGATCAACATACTACAAAATCACCAACCAAGTTGCAAAATGGCTCTGTGAATACAATATAAATTCTTCTACAAAATGGATTGAAATTGGACTCTGAATCAGATGAAGATGAGGAAATAATCAGTTTTAATGTTACATCACTGTACAGAAATTTTGCAATGAATGAAAGTGATAAATGACTGGAAAATGACAACCCATGATTTACTAACTTGAGTAAAAGAGCATTCAAGAGCACCAAGTCCTGTGGGTAGTCTAAATTGTGTAATAGGTTGCTTAAAAATAATGGCATTATATTGGTACCATCTTGTAGATCCTCTCATCATTTAATGGTGTTAGAAGCATTATGTATTTGCCAATTTAAACTGCAGTTAAATATTTTATATTATGGTTTACCCTTTTCCTCTTTAAACTTTTTTTCTGCTGTGACTGTTTATATATCTGATTGTATCATTATATATTTAATATTTTGCATAACATATTTTAGATCCGTGGACATGAAATTAGTGAAAAATAGGGTAAAGATTGTATCCACAAGCTATAGCCTTTTGTATCTAATTACCACACACTAAACTTGTTGAAGTTAACCTGTCATTGTTCACAGCAGAATTTGGATCAAAAATATTTTAAACGATACTAATCTTTGCTGACGTCAGCACACCCTAATTTCCCAACCTTTCAGACCTTTAGGTCTCCTTTTAGAGTACTGACCAAGTGATGCTGTTTCACCATTTTAAGAAATTGCCAAATAACAGCCATTTTCACAAGTGTTATGTCCAAGAAGGTTGTAGTTTTCCAAAATATATATTGTTGAACTATTAAAATACTTTTAAATCACTTGTTTCTTCAGGAAAGTCCAAAACAAAGCTTCATCTGTCATTAAAAAGCTTGGATCTGAAGCATCTCAAGAATTAAAATACAGCATAGAGAAGGCAAAATCACTAGATGAGATACAAGATTTGGTAATAAGAACACTATTAATTGCATTTAGATTTCAAATATTTTTTTTTATTTACCAATATTTTAACTGAGTTCTTGCCTGGAAGTTAAATTTTACATAAAATTTGCCACTTGATTAAAATTTTCGATTTCTTAGAAACAGTGACTATTTTTTTTTTTTTTTTAAATTTAATTTAATATTAATCTTTATGTTTTAACAAAATGTTTACTTGGATGCTGTCAAATCTATGTTAAAATGTCTTTTAAAGGTTGTTCCTATAAACAAAATAATCTTTCTAAACAACAACAAAAGGCACACATGCTTAAACTTTCTAGATTTCAATTTACAACCTGTATGGTTAATTTTTAAAGATTTTTTTAAATTAAAAACAACACAGTTTTTGCACTTATCACTTGCATGACTAGTTTACATAAAAAAATAATAAAAAACTTAAAAATAAAACTTTTTTGTTTTATTAAGATTTAAGCAAAGGGCATGACACACACAGAGTTATCCCTATACCTCTGTCCGTGTCATGTTCACAAAAATTTTTGGTATATACAATAGAAAATTGTAAATCAAAGTATCCTTTGATGGAAATTTTTAACCAGTTAAGTTTTGATTTCTATCATAATCGAAATGTGAGGATTTCAGAGTGCCAACCCTAAGAAATTTCTCTATGTATGCAATACCTATAGTAGGAAAAAACATGCAAATGTTTTAATATATTTTTCATAAAAGTAGCTTTACAGTATTGTGCCAAACAATTTTATTTTATTTTTTACTACTAGTACGCACCTTTTAAAAAAGGTGGAAAAGGAACATTAGCTGAGCGAGCTCGGAAACTTGGCTTAGAATCAGTTTCCAATGAGTTGTCAAGATGTCCAAATGATGATATTTGCCTGAGAAGATATGTGAATAAAAACATTGAAGGTTTGAATTAAAATATAAATATTGTTTTTCAATGTTCTTTAGCTGAGTGGCTCTCTTCTTTCCCTTGTATTCACTTTTTTAAGATTTGTACATTTTAACCGGGACAAATGTTGCCAAAAAGGCTTTCCCTTTTAGAGAAGAACAAAATCTTTTTTTTTAATTCCCTTGACCTAATTTTCCAACTAATTTACATCAAGGTTCTCATACAAAAAAGGGTAAATGGTTTTGAGATACAGTATTATAGAATCTAGCTACAGAAAATTCTGCATTTACATACATTGCCATTGAGAAACATAATGCCTAAAAATTTATTTTGTTGATTGAAACACTTAATCCCACAGTCAAGTATGAAAAAAGTAAATATTGTATTTTTTTGTTTGTCAAAATATCACAAAACTTGTTCTAGGGTTATCTAGTGAAAATGAAGTGATAGTTGGAGCACAACACATCATAGCAGATATGGTCTCTAAAGATCCATTAGTCCAGAAGAAAATAAAAGAAGATATGTATGTACAGAAACTTTTTTTTCTTTATTTTGATATGGTAAATGTAAAGTAATTAGCATATTTCAAACATTCAGAAGAAATGTGTGTTTAGTTTTGTCTGCGTTCGTTGTGGTTTTAGTTGTGGCGGTTGGGTAAAAAAAGTAGTGCTTTTTGACTATACCAGTGTATTCATAAATTTAAAATGATGATTTTAAGCAGCAGAATCATTCATGTTGAAATGGCCACCATATCACAGTGTAGCTGCTAAGCCTGGTATCTATTTTTTATATTTATGAATTAGAGAAAAAAAACACTTTTTATAGTTAGGCAGACAGATAAAAGAAAAGAAAAAGTAAAAGGTGAAAAATGTCAACCACAGGGTTTGAAACTGGACCTCTCTGCTTTCTAAGCAGGAATAGCCATTTGGCCAGCAACTGCTTTACATGGACATGCTAAATATCGAAGTATTAAAGTGTTGGTTTTCTTTCTTTGAACATATATTATTCATTTTTTTGAAATTGGTTAAGCACAGAATTATTATTGGAACTTATATCAAAATTAAGTTAAATTATACTCAAACGTAGCTGATACTTGCATGTTTCTTTATCTTATCAAGCTTTTTTTATCTATTTTTGGAGAACTTTCTTTAGCGAAATGCAGCTAAAAAATTCAGCAAGTAAATTTTGATTAGTTTTCACAGCAACACGGTTTTGCTTCTGATTATAAACTATGTTAAAGATCCGCCCCTACATGTTGGATTTGATTGTTTACATTTTTAAACACAAGAAACAAAAAAACTAGATTTTTATTTTCACATTTTTGATAAAATTGGCCCAGTTTCAAGTCGTTACACATAATTCTCACGCCCGTCAGCAATAGTTCCAAAATTGGTAAATCCAGCCTGCTGCAATCTACTAAACAAGGCCTTACCTGCAGATCTTCAGGACCAAAATTTGTGGAAGATTTTTATTGTGGTTTAAGCAAATTTTGCGCAAACTTCCAAACATTCACCTTGCATTTACCTGTTGAAATTCTACACGAGATGGATATTAAAGCGAAATACGCACCCATGAATGTTCCTTTTCCATGGCAATCTAAAACTGATATATTAGGCTACTAGAACTACTATCTAATCAAAATCACAGCTGACACCAGAACCATTAAAAAATTATGCAGCAAAGTAACCAAAGAAGGGCGTTCACCAAGCGCCTATTGTATGTTTGATGCTGCGTCTAAATCTAGTCCCCCATCTTCGTGGTTTGGTTCACCCAGCGCCTATTGTATGCTTTATGTTGTGCAAAATTTTGATCCGTGTTTTAATGTTTTAATTGCTGCAATCCTGTCATGTTTCAGTCTATTCATCAACTCCTAGGAATGTGTCATGTTTCAGCCTACTTCATCCACCCCTAGGAATATGTTTTAGGAAAACACCTATAAACTTTCCATGATATTTTAAGTTGCAAACTGACAATTAATTTCCAATACTCTACTATCTTGTAGTGATTCGAATGTGTGATCAAACTGTATGATTTTTTTCTGTTTATGTTGCAGTGGTAAGGAAAATGTTATGATCCATTGTAAAGCTTCTCCCAAGGGCAAAGAATTGGATAAAAATAGTCAAAAGTTCTTGCTATATTATGATTTTCAATCCCGTGTTAATCGCCTCACTTCATACCAGGTAAGCACTATATAGTGATAAGAGTGATTTTTTATACAAGCTAAACATTTTTTTATTACATATTGCATGTAATTTAGTTGTGTTGGTAAACTTTTAGCCGTTTGAATACTTTTCCGACCCATATGTAAGCTATAATTGACAACGGTTACTTCAGACTCTATAATAAATGTCTCACAGGGTTAGTTGGTCGAGGAAAGTATACACAGGATACATTCTAGTTTTTCTGCTGCTGTAATTTCTTGACCATTTTGGTTATAACAGATACCAGATTAACTGAAATGTTTATAAAAAATGTGACCGTACAATGCATTTGAAGATTCCTATAATTCAATTGTCCAAGTTCAATATAAAAAAAATTATCTAAAATTTGATGCAGTTTGTTCTATCGTAAACACTGGTCAATTGTTTTCATTTTTGTTGCATTATACATTAGGTGTTAGCAATAAACAGAGCAGAACAAATGAAAATTTTATCTGTCAAATTAGTGATTAATGATCACAAACGTGATCACTTCCTGGATACCATAAAAAATCTTTGGCTGTTAAGATACAACAAACTTACAGGTTTGCTGAAGTTTTTCTCTTAATGTGTATATAGTTATCCTTTACTGTATCGTTTTGTTGCAATTGTTGAATCTTATTGTTGTTTGCAAGGACTGAACCCATGTCGTCCTGAATTGTAGATTTTTATGACAATTTTTGTTTTTAGATTTGCCTTGAAAATAAATCTGTTTCTGCCTCACAAACAATTTTCCACAATAATGAAAGAAAATAAAGGCAATATTTTTACCACACAAAGATATCCCTTTTTTTAGCTCAGAATAAAAACATATTGTGCAATGCCATAGAAGATTCGTTTAAAAGATTAATAGAGAAAACATATTTACGAAGAATGAGGTGCAATTTTTGTTTATCGTTTTGAACTATACAGTAAATTTTAGTTTTTAAGAAGAGTTCATATTACAATTTTGTGAAGAATAATGCGGATGATAAAAAAACTGGCAATCCATGTAAGAATAGCGTGGGGTTGGAATTTGGTTGTTTTTTTTTTGTTTTTACTATCCTACTTTTTACCCCAATTCTGTAGGAAAGTAGAGACTTTACAACTCTAAGTTATTTTAAAAAGTTTTGTAAAAGGTCCAGTTTTCTATTCTTTGTTGTTTGATGCTTAAAAGTTACCACTGTCAATACGCTCATTTACAGCAGCAGTCTGCACGTATATCTCTAGTCCAGTCCGAGCAAATTCAGCACAATATCAATAGGTCACCTTCGTATCTTCGATAACAGTTCTTAACCATTAATGAACTATCCTGTTTTATTGCGTTGATTTATAATAGCCTCTGCTTGTTTCTTGCTCATCTCACTTCCTCTTCTGTAGCAAGAGAAGACTTATTTTCAAAGTTTAATGTATCAAGTGTGATCGTCTAGTTAAAGGCAACTTCGTTTTATTTTAATTTTTGTACATTTTATAAACGTGTTTAAGTCTTCTTGCATTAAATCTTAGGATCCAATTAACAAAGGATGCTGAAAGAGAAGCCACTGAGATTTTTTCAACTAACTTGAAACATCTACTGCTAGTAGCTCCAGTAAAAAACAAGAAGATTTTAAGTATCGATCCAGGCTTCAAAAATGGTTGCAAAATTGCAGTGTTGGATGAGAACGGTAAAAACAAGTGTGTTGTTTTTTCGACAGGTTATGTGTTATTAAGAGTGTTAAACTTTTTGCTTATCTTGCTCAATTTGTACAAGGTTGTAAAAATTAGTTGTAATGTTTTGACATCATGTAGCAATTTTTTCACCAGTAGCTATTTTTTGATTGCTTTCTGGTAAAAGTCAGGCAGAATTGGGAGAAATCTTATGAAAGAATTCATGTTAGCCTTGGACTTATTCTGCAATCTTAAAAACATTTTTGAAACATAAATACCATTTTCTGTAATTTAAGGACAGTTGCTGGAAACGAGCGTTATATATCCATTTCAGCAAAGTAAAAAGATGTCTTCAAAAAACACATTAATTTCTATGACAAGAAAACATAGGTATAAATTACGTTTTTGCATGCATGAACACTTAAGTAGTAAATCTTACTGTATCTTGGTTAATTTAAATTTTACAGAGCTCCCTTATTTTTATTTTTATGCTATAATTTATATGTTTCTTCTTCTTTTTAGTATCACCTTAATAGCTATTGGCAATGGCACTGCATGCCGAGAAATAGAAAATGTTATATCTGATATGATAAAAGATGGCTGTTTTACTCCATTGAATGTATCTTATAGGTACAAGAAGTAAATGTTACAAGTGCACATTTATTTAACTCCACAAATGTTAACTACATTTAAATGCACCACTCACCCTCCTTTTTTAGTATTGTTGATGAATCTGGTGCCTCAATATATAGTGTCACAAAAGAAGCCAAAATTGAGTTTCCTGAATTAGATCCAAACTTAATAAGTGCAGGTATGTAAGATAGCGTTTCCATGTGATTCATGTTAACAATATTTTCTACTTAAATTAAAAGGAAAAGCTTGTTTCTTTTGTTTTAGTTTCAATTGGTAGAAGGTTACAAGATCCCTTGTTAGAGATTGTGAAAATAGAACCAAGACATATCGGCGTTGGTATGTATCAGGTATATATTCTTGTAAATCAGTAACTTCAAGAAATCCAAAAATCCTCAAATAAGATTGTTTCGGTCACTGCAGGGAAGAAAAACTAGAGTTCCTCTTCATTTTTACATACTTATAACTGATTGATTTCAGCATGATGTTGACCAATCAATGTTAAAAGCGTCAGTGGAAGATGTAATAGAGGATTGTGTCAGTTTTGTTGGAGTTGATTTAAATGCTTGTTCAGTTGATATGCTAAGGTAAGAATATTTTGGGGGGATAGTTTTAAATTATTTTTCAGGAAGGGAAATAATTTGTTTAATATGCTAGTCTGTTGTTGTCTCACTATAATGATAGCTTTTTACTGCTTTTAAGTACGATTCAATTGAAAAAATGTACTGTCATTTGTGAGCACCAGGTTTTCTGTATTACAAATATATGACCGGTGGTGTGGTTTCTGAGGTTTCTGAAGTTTCACCTCGAATAGTAACACTTCAGGGTTTTTAAACGGATATAGATAGAGGAGTCATTAAGATATTACCTGGCCATGAATTTGAAAACCTTTTCCTTCTATAACAGAAGAGTGAGTGGAATTAACAAGAAACAAGCAGAGGCTATTGTAAATCATCGTAACAAGACTGGATATTTCATCAATCGTAAAGAATTGTTGTCGATAAAAGGAATAGGGAAGTTGACATATCGAAATTGCGCTGGGTTTGTTCGGATTGTAAAAGCGATAAATTCTGACCAATCACATTCTGAGGTTAAGGTGCGTGTTTTGTTTTGTGATGTCATATTGTTAAATTTTTTGGTGTTATATTTTTACTATTGTCATAAATTTCATTTTTACATGGTCAGGTGTTAGTGATACGTAGTGGTATTGTTAGCTGCCAAAAGTTGGCCAGTAAATGAAAGAGCGTTCGCTTTCAGTGTGAAAGGTCTTGGGTTCAAACCCCGGCCGATTCATGCCATAGACTATAAAAGTGTAAATCTATCCTTTCTGCTTAGCGTTCAGCATGAGAATAGGATTGATATCTTAGGCGGTTGTCTAGTTTGCGGTTTCTGTGCTTGCACGACATTCGTAGCTCAAATGGGAGCTTTAAATGCGCTAGGACCCCCTTCGCAGGACTCCGTTGATAGCAGTAGCAATAGGAACTGAAGAGGCTATCCTGGGTAAATAATCTCAATAAATAAATAAAATAAAATTGAACACAGTAAGGAGTAGGCGGTTATGACGCTTACATATAACGCTTTAAATCACAAATACGATACCTATAACCTGATTATAAAGCACAGGTTCGTGGAATATACATGTTGTGGTACATTTTATAACGTAGGTAAAGGAAATTAAATATATGCTTATAAAGGATTATTGTACTTCATGACATTTAAATGTTGGGTGTGTATCCGTGGGCGCTTAAAAGATCTTGGCGCTAATTCGAGTTATTATACTACCTGAAAATTCTGATATTAGTCAGGATGAAAACAGGAAAATAAAAATGAGCAAACAACTTTGTGCAACGAATATTATGTTACCAGCATCGAAGTGCAACACATTCCTCATTTGGAATGTAAAATAAGTGATTTGTGGAAGTGTTTTTTCATGAAAGACTTTTCTCAATTGTTCTTGGAAAACTCTTTCTTTTTTGCACAAGCTATTGTAAAAATTAAGGAATAAATATTAAGCAGCTCCATATTTCTACATCTTTATTTCTTCACATCATTGTTTTGTTGCTTTTATTTTTTTACTTTTAGCTTGAGGAGATAGAGAAGTCGAAGAAACGCAAATTAAAAGCGTCATCAAAATTAGAACCTCCAAGAAAAATGCACAAAGCTGAAAAATCACAAAATATTTTTCCAGATCCTTTGGATCAAACTTGGATTCACCCCGAATCCTACGATGTTGCGAAAAGGTTATAGTTTTACTTTTTTTGCCCAATCTTTGTTTTAAAACAAAAAGCGGGGTAAATATGGAGTAGCTATATTTCTTTTTAGACACCCTGTCTTGTCTTTTCCTTACATGGAGAAAATCATATATTTCCTCAAAACTTGCATTAAAATTTTAGCTACCTTTTTTCTTCTTTCTTTTAAAAACTTCTTCACTTCAATATCAATGTTTATTGTGTCACACATTTCGTGTCTTAACCTTTTAGAGTTCTTCAATATTTCGATGTCACTGACGATATGATTGGTACAAATGAAATTAAGGAGAAAATCCAAAACAAAATGGAAGGAAAGGTCGATATGCAATTTGAATGTATGCTGTGTTGTTTTTATATTATTGTTCAACTTTTTGCTTGTCCCATCTATATGTTTCTTAATTTAAATTTAGTTTCTTTAAAAACTATTTCTTTAAAAACTGTAACAGATTTTATAAAAAGAACAACTCGATATAAAGGTGGATTTTCACGAAGCGAATTGAGCAGAGAATTCGACGGCGAATTGTATCTGAGCATGCGCAGTTCGATGCAAAATCAAAACAAACAAAACTGCGCATGCTCAGATACAATTCGCCGTCGAATTCGCCGTTCAATTCGTTTCGTGAAAATCCCCCTTAACAGCGTGCTATTGTTGTTTAGCGCTAGCCGAAAAACTGGAAACAGATGTTGAAACTTTGAAGCTGATAGTTGACGGCATTCAGCAACCGATTAATTACGATCTAAGAACAGGTAGCTAGTTCAAAATTAAAATATAGATGGATTTTTTATATTTATAATTTAAAAAAAGGGCGCGCCCTACAATCAAACTTATTACCAATGCTTCGTAGTGTAGTCCCAAGCTGAGAAATGAGATTGGAGGTTTCATTGATTTAGAAATAAATTGGTCAAGGGAAGGACATTTTTTGAGTTTTACATTTAAAAGAGTTTTATTATTCAAACATGACTAAATTAGGGCTGTTATCATGAGATCAAAACATCTTCATAGTTTATTAACTTTACAGACTAAAAGTTTAATAGCATCCATATTTGCTACAGCATCTTCGATATGTTTTATTAGTACCAAAAGTTGGAGACACGTTTGCAATAATCTTGACGCTTAACTAAGCAAGTTACCATTGTGAAACCTGAATTTGTATTCCTAAGCATTCCTAGGTATTCCTTCATTGCTAGATGCTATCATTGTGCATAAACAGACTTTTTCATACTAAATGTATGTGTTGTTAAAGACCTTTAAATTACAACACTGGAGAATTTCGTTCGGTATTGCAACCATTCTTTAATTATTCATCACGTCATTGCTTTGTTTAGAGTTGGAGAAACCAGTCTTCAGAAAAGGACAGACCTCAATACATCAACTACAACAAGAACAAACACTTACTGGGGTTGTTCGTAATAACGTCGCATTTGGTGCTTTTGTTGACATTGGACTCGATAAAGACGGGCTGATTCACAAAAGTAAAATATTGAATGGTGTTACACTTGGTCCAGGTGATCGAGTCGAATGCGTCGTGACTAGTATAGACATCAACAGACAAAGAGTGGGTCTGCGTTTAGTTAAAAAAGTATCGAAAAACATTATATTGAAGTAATATACATGTGTAACAAGCGAGGATAAACAAAGGTTGTTATTTATTTGCTGGTAACATTTTGTTGTGGTTGGCAAATTTTTTTAAATGAATTTTTTTGTACTCTCAACGAAAATGAAATCTGCTGAATAATTGGGGAATTTTTGTTTTGTTTAATTACTAACTTGGCAAAATAGTTTTTTGCTTCATTAATTTTACAAATAAAAAACACCAACATATCCTTTCCATTTATTTCAGACGCTATAGTTACTACTAAAAAAGATATTTTTTATCATTTATATTTTATATTTATCTATAAATATTTTGATAATCATAATAATATTTTGTTGAGTTTTTTTATTTTGTGGTCAAGTCAAGACAAAATGTTATATACTGTTAGTAGTTTCAATATTTTGATGTTTTGATATTTTGTAATTGAACAATTTGGTATTTAAGTCAGTTAAATGTTGGTGGGTGTTTTTTAGTTATAAAAAAGATGCAAAAAGTGAACACCAATTCGCCTATTTCTTTTTTTCCTTAAGAATTCTTACTTATTAATGTCATGTTTTTGTTTCGTGTCTATTTTCCTACTTTATAAATTAATAAATTACTGTAACAAACTTATCGTTTTAATATTTCTTTCTAGAGTTGTGATAAAAAATAAAAAATGATTAAGAAAAAATTAAAAAGACGCAAAAAAAAAGGAAATTCACGACAACAAATAAAAGTTTATGTTTGACGTTGCAGCAATGAGAGGCGTGCTAATATATGAATATGATTTTTTGATGTTTCGTGCACTCATTACCCAGAATAGAGTCCTTAACAAAAACGGTTTTTCTTATCCATTTGTTATTTACGTTAGGGAATCTTCTTTTCACGACATGTTCTCACGACATGTCGAATGCATGACGTTTTTAAAACATGATAGTAAAACACGCAAATTTATAAACCACGTGAGTACATTCATTTCATAAAACACAATCTAAGTGAAGGAAAGACAGCTAGTCGCTCAGCTTGTTGGTAATTATGGATTCGTGTAAAACTGCAATGTGGCTTGTCTCGCATTCAGTCTGGTTCGATAAGTTGCACGTGAACTGGATTCTGCAGAAGCAGCTAGAGTGTTACTACAAAAGGTAGGCTCGTTTTACTGTTGTTGTTTTTAAGGGCTTTTATATTTTCATTGAACCAGTTTAAAAACGTACACGTTTTTTAGCCATGGTTAGACTTGAGATAGTTGTAATTTAAGACATCTTTATAACTAATCCCTAACCAAGCTTTTTTTTTTTTGCAACCACAAGTACATTCAAGCTTACCAGAAAGCTATTTGCATACACATTCAACTGCAAACTGGAAAAAGAAGTCCTAAACTAATTTTTTTTATTGCTATCTTTTTCTTTAAATTGTTACATTTCGTTACTAGTTATATTGTACTTTGCTAACATACTAGAGGGAGACTCGTTGTGACACGCAGGGTGTGGTGCCAATTTTGTACATCCTTAGCATAAGATGGTTCTAACCTCCATATTAAAATATTTATTGTAGTGATTTTTGAAAAAAATGAAGGTACAGTTTGCTTATCGTTACGAGGAACAGGGTGCAGTGTTTATCCAAATTTTAACCCTAAGATTTTTGTCTTTTTATTTTCATTTTTTCTTGTTAACTATCCAGTGCTAGATTGGACTCTGACTAGATTGGACTCTGACTAGATTGGGCGCCCCATCTCGGTTAAACGGCGGAACGGGGGTTAGCATTACGAATAACGTCTGGTATAATAAAACCCCTGTTTTCAAAGTAAATAAGGTACCATTTTTGACTTACAGAGACGAGGGTTATTACAATATAAATTGTATTACTGTAGATGTTGGATAAAATGTATAAAATAAATTTAAATATTTTAACAAGATCTTATCCTACGTCAAGTTTAATTGCGCGCAATCGTGACTTCCTTTAAGGTGAAATAAACCGTTGTATTGCTGGCTCCTAGCTTTATTTGCCATTTTTAATGAAGGTGATTTTATATTATGTTTTATTTGGTGACAATCACGATTTCAGAAAATTGCAGTAGTACACACATGTTATTCGCAGGGAGGTAGACACAGCAGTGCACGCATGTGCTATTCGCGGGGAGGTAGACACAGCAGTGCACGCATGTGCTATTCGCAGGGAGGTAGACACAGCAGTGCACCATGTGCTATTCGCAGGGAGGTAGACACAGCAGTACACGCATGTGTTATTTTTTACAGCCATACTAGTTGTATAAGCTGTAGTGTAAATGCTGTTAACGGTGTAAACAATCGTTAGTAAATATAGTGCTAGCGCTAGTTGTGATAATTAGAGCGTAGTGAGAACCCTATTTAAATATCCAGGTGTATTTCAACTCGTCAAAATAATACAAAAAGATATATTTAGTACTAGCGAAGGCGTGGTTTATGATGACATGCATTTATTTCGTGTTTTTTCTTACGACACATGAAAAGTTAAGTAGCTATCAGTTTATACGCAGACGACTGTGAGGAAACATCCACTTCCGTTATCTTTAAGCTAATCTTGTTTTGACAAACAAACAAAAAATAGTGCTGACAAAAAAAGTTTGCTATAATTCATGACACGAACAAGTTCGTTTGTACCGAACTATATCGTGTTCTTCTCGCGTTTTTTATGATGATAATGAAAATTGGGTCGTTTTCGTGCCGAAGTTCAAAAAAGCACTAGCCATGTATATTTGCGTGATCTCAAAACAATACTTTCTTTTTCCTTTTTTTATCAATTATTTAACGTTACCTTCATAACAAACGGCTGTTTAATTCAGAAAACAGTATTAAAAGTGATTGCACGCGACGCAAATATACAAAAACCCAGGGTTTCATCAATCCTTGTTCATATGTTACAATATTAAACAATTTGTGGTTAACTAACATTTTTATCTGCTGATCGTCACGTTCTTTTTTTTCTTTTCTTTTTTTACAAAAAACACGATTTTCAGAAATTTTTCAGAAATTTTACTGGTATTTACAAAAATTAATTCAGAATATAATTTAAAGGCTGACTGATTTTTCAATGCCATACAATACCCAAAACATCTAACATTTTTAAAACTTCTTGAAACTTCCCAAAAAATTTAAGTTTTTCCCCGGACGGAGGATGTTTGGAAGTGGTATTTCCTTTATTCTCACAAATTTCACGTATATTAAAACATTTCTCCAATTCACGAAAATAAATCTTCGCGAAGTAAATGATTTACTCGCAAAAATTAATCTTTTAAAGACAGATGGATTTTTTCTCTTTCTTTCTGAATGAAACGTTTTTCTTCTTTTTTGAACATTTCGCAAATTTTTTTGCAACCCAATGGCTAATCCCACTAATTTCTTTACTTTCAGCGCCTTAGTATGAAAAAGATACGGGTTTTTTCTAAGAGAAGTACCCATGATAATCTCCTCCTTGAGCGGATAGTTTAAAATTTGACTGATATTCGCGAAAACCAATCTTTGCAAAATGCAATTTTTAATCGCAAAAATAAGTATTCGCGAAAATTAATCAACTTAAGGTCATCATATCATGGATTGTAATTTGCGTGAACATTACCTTAATTAAGTTTAATCAACATAGTTATAAAATTTAATATACAAAATGATAAAATCTAAAATCTATTTTTACGCTGATTTACAAGTCCACTTATAAATAATTAAGTACTTCCTGTTCAGACTTTAGTATATTTTTAGCTGATTAAAAATTAACGATTCGTACTGATGCACACAGTTTGGTTCTGCACTTTGCACTGTTTGTAAGACGGGAACTGTGTAAATTATCAGTTAAATAAAGACAAAAACCTGGCTAAGATTAGAAACACGTTGATAGAATGTTTCTACATACCAATGTTTCTACGACCACTCTATTAAAAACAATATTTGCGAGAATAAATTAACGAAAAAAAGTCCGCGAAAAAAAGTTAACGTTTTGAATTTACACCACCGAAAACCAAATATGAGGGCATTCTTAAAATACGTACGCATTTAGGAGAGGAGGGGAAAAGTGGGAGGGGTCGGGGGTTTAGACTTAAGTGTACAGAAGGGGAGGGTTTTATAAACGTGTATGTACGCATTTGACAATTCATAATTCCATTTTTTTAAAAGTTTTATGCATTTCAATATCGCCTCCATTAATTCAGTTAAAACAAGTCTTTTCTAATAAGTATGTGCGTACGTATGCATGAGAGGGGTATTCCTTTTGCTATGTCCCAAATTTTGTGTGTATTCAAAATCTAACGAAAAAATAACAGCTCTTTAATCAACCTCGTCCCCAGTCCCATTTTTCTCTTTCTGACAACCTCGGACGGCAAAATTTCTTCCCGCCGTCTCAGATATCAAATAAGCGAAAAATTGCCCTGGGAACGAGGTTGCTCTTTAATAATTTTAGTTAATGTAAAGCAGGATGGCCACATGTTAAGAGTTACTAAGTAAATAAACCAAGAAAGCGAAGAATTCCAATAATAGCCCAACATTTGAACCCAAAATATTCATTCCTCTTAGAATCTCCAAAATTTGTAACTAACGTTTTTTTTTTAAGTTAGCGATTTTGTTTTCATAAACACAATCTTCTGACAGTCCTTGATGTGGGCAACTAAAGTACAGACAACAAATGTAACATGAAGATAACATGCTATTTTTCTAAAAAAAAAAATTCCTTGATTGGCCCGTTGATTATCCTCCTAGATGGAGCCAAAATCCTAGTTTTCTCCGATTTAATAGAATGTCCAACGATGGAAAATGTTTGATAGAGAAAGTGGCACAGTGAAAAAGATCATGCATAACTTAATAGAAATAACTATTTTTTGGTGAAAATTGGATTTAAAAATTTCATTATACATATAGAAGCGTTTTCAGAGATCCGATTTCGTATGGTATAGAAAAGAAGAACTTATTTTCTGTCATAGTGTTGGGTGACTGCCCCCGGTTAGCAGGCGTATCATTCTTCTATTTCAACTTGGTTAAAAGTTGTGATCTCGTCACAAACGAAATATTGTACTTTTCCACGTGTTTGTACTTAGCTTTGTGTTTCTCTGAATCGACCTATACATTTTTATTTTACCATTCTTTATTTATTGTTTTGTGATCATTTGCACAGATCAATTCATACACAAAATAAACATTCTTGCGAGCAGGTTACCAAATATACAGTGCATTGTTCGCAAGCAAGGAAGAAAAGGTGGTGTCACAAATTGGCAGTCTGTCTGTTGTTGATTCATTTGATGCAATGTCTTACGATGGACAAAAAACACCAACATGTGCATGTTTTTTAAAGGTGCTATCTCGAATTTATTTAATACAGAAATATCAATCTCTGTGATATTTCTCACATGTCCATATCCAAAATCATGCTCAGTTTGTTCTAAAAAAAGAGAGAAAATCATACAGAGAATGCTTGAAGCTGCCGCACCTGAAACAAACTTGCAAATTGTTAGTTTAGTCTTTAGTCTTTTAGTTTACCCTTGTCTCGCTTTATCTTTACTACTCTATCAGAATATGTTCAATATAATAAATGCAGATTTTCCTATAAAGCCGGAGCTTCACGAGGCGGAAAATGTCAAGGCGGAATAGTGTTTTCGTCCCTACATTTCCCGCATCGTGGAGATGGCTACTACTGCCTTGTAATTGTTTGTTGTTGTTAGTTTGCAGGTAAATTCATATTACTATACAGAGTCATACCAACAAAGGTGTGTGCTCTGTCGACGCCATTTTTTTTTTTTTTTTTTCAAATTCTCAAAAACGAGAGGTTTGTTTACACTTGTCGCATTGCGATTGGCTAATTTTTAAAGTATCCACGAATAATAAAAACAGATCCTACTATTCGTACATTTTTCACCACTATCTTTCTTATAAATATTGCACAGTATCTGCCAGTGCGCATGTCCCGCTGCGAAAAGGTAGTTTGTCTTGACATTTTAAAACCCCTTTAGGAGACTCAAAATAGACTTCGACCACTCCTTCTCCTTTAAAAAAGATGAATCCTGAAAATGTGTTCTTGTTAAATGTGATAAAATCAGTTTTGTTATTTCCTATTTTCGTCCCCAGTTCATCTTGTGTCTTATATAATATCTGAACAACGCTTTTAGGTAATGAGCTCTGGTAACGAGGTTGGTTATAATTTTTAAAATTTTAGGTTTAGCTTTTAGCTTTAGGATTTTTTAGGCCTTGCAAAACAACAGTTTCCATTTCAACAGTGAGGAGGATTGATAAAAAGGCTGTTAGAAGAGTTAAAAAAATTTAACTCTTCCAAACTTGCAAATGAAATTATTTGTCTGTTGGGGAACTATTTAAAACTTTTTGTTGAGAAAACCACAACCTTGTAAAACTTAACTAGACATCAACACAGTGTGCATGATTGGATATTTTCTCACACAATTGCAAAATGCTAAACATGCTCAAAACTATGCTCAATTATATTTTTTTCTAAAAAGAGAAAAATCATTCAAAAAAATGTCTAAGCGCAACCAAATGGAACAGCTGCATGAACTAAAGAATTTGACCTTTAATCAAAAGAAAATTTTTAACAATGCCACAAGAAGCACTGGTGCTACAAAAAAATTTGGAACTAAATTTATAGCATTTATTTGCAGAGGATAAAAGACAATTACTATGCAACATTTACTAGAAAACAAATGACTTTGGGTTAATGTATATTTTATGCTGTGTCTAACCTGTGTCTGAACTCAAAAATCTAGAGACATGTAGCTCATAAAAATAAAATGCAAAAAACAGTAATAATTTGTTTTTGTTTATCAAAAGCAGTATTTTTCTTGTGTGACCTCAATGGAGCATCACAATAAATACACAGCTATCTGTTCCCTTAAAAAATTAGAAGACTTTCTCAACCTTACAGTGGACGTTATAAAACATCAAAACGCACTTTTTTAAAAAAGGTGTACAACTTTCAGTACTCTCTTTTCAACTTTTGTTCTATCAGACACGCGAGAACATAGGCCACGAGCGAAAGGAGTCAACAGGTCATTTAGGACACCAGTATCGGCACATCAAACGCTATTCCTTTGTAGAATATGTTTCATTGTTTGTATTCGCGCCACTTTTATCTGTGAGAACAAAAAACACCGCAAGCCGAAAATCATACATATTATGATGCAAAGTTGAAGAAAAAAGTTCGAAACTCTTGACACGCTTTGTGCTCTCATGTGTAAAAACATCGTTCGGGAGAGCGCAAGTGAAAAAAGCAGGCTAGTTATATGTGCAAAATAAGTAGAAAATATATATATAGATTGTTTCACATGGTTTCTGTGCACAGATCAACTCCGGTTTCTATTTTTATACGCGGAAATCAAGTAGCGTTCTCACGACGTGCCTAAACCGGACGCAATTTTTCCGTAGTTAATAAAAATTAAAAAGTGTCTCCTTTCTCATAAAAATGAAACTATTTTGTATTCAGCCGAACGAGTGAATGAAAAACGAAAACACAAGATTCACAAATTGACCATTTAGAACATAGGTGTGAATTACTGGGCTATATTTCAACGTATGGGGTGTAGGTATTGTGGCCAGGTGTAAAACAACCTGTTGATTGAAATAGTTCAACACTCCATCGGTATGATTCTTGATTTCAAAAGCAAAAACAAGAACGATTAGTTTATACATAGTTCACTGTCCATCTCATTTCTATTTCATTTAGCACAAACATGGCTGCTGTATCAGATGAAAGCTTTTCTCTGTTCAGGTAAAAAAAATTATATATTTTAGTTAATATTTCTTTTCTATTTTTATTTATTTTTTTCGTTGCGGAAAAATATCTCACAATAGGGATCATTCAAGTGTAAAGGAATCTGAGCACTCGATTTCCTGTTCTTTAAAAAAATTTTAAGCCTCCATTTTTAGATTTGTGTAAACTATAATTATACATTTTCATATGTAAAATATTTCAATCTTTGTCTTTCAATTTGTTGTGAGTGGAAGGGCAAGTTATACATCAAACGGGACAGAATATGAATTTACTACTTTATAAATTTTCTTGAAAGACTTAAGACGTGACTGTCTGTTGCTATAATACGTGTACACAATTTTATAAAATCATGCTATTATGAGAACATAAGACTGACTGCCAAAAAACTCTAGCCAAGCTCTTAAAAGGAATTAATTTGAAGGAAAGAAACAGATAGTCTTGAAATGAGTAAGAACATTAATTAAAAAATTATATTTTTATACATCTTATAAAAACATTTTTATTAGTTGTCAAAAATTTAAAGAAATTTTTAAGGCTTTGTTGTTGTGATTATTTCAAAAGTTGTTGTCATTCATTAGATTTTATATACGCCTCAGAACGTTGTTAAGTCATTCAAATTTCAGTGTTTCGTTTAATTAACGAGTAATACACTTGAATATAATTCTGCAACGGTTTGATTTTCACAACTTGTATAAATGCACCATTCTTGATTACAACAAAAAACACGTTAAACACTAAGCAGAAACATTTGTGCTGTATTCCATTAACTTCGTGCCCAGGCTTTCTTTTCTTATATTATTCGTCCTTTAGCGTAGCTTTTTTTAGTTACGCTACTTTTGTTATATATAAAGGTTCAAGTTTAGAAAGAACAATTTTATGTTTTACCCTTTTACCTTATATTGGCTAATTAGAACGCATAGCTATCACGAAATATCATAGGTTAAGGGTAGTGATTTTCAATTTTCGTAACTGAGCTTTAAAATCCAAACTATTCAAAGCGCAAGATTTAATTTGATTGGTTAGAATTTTATAGGCGAATGGTAGCTAAAACGATGCGATATACGAATGTGTTAGAAATATTTTAGTATGCTCAAAAATCACATTTTTTTAGGGTGCACAAATTTTTTTTAAATATCATATCCTCTCTCTAAATATGACATTTTCTTTTCCTGTTTTCGATAATTCGAGTTTTATTGTTTCTGCCTCTCTCGTGTGCTCACATTTTCTTACAAAGATTTCATCAGGAAAGGCTGATTTAATAAAGACATGGTCATGTCGAGTATGTGAGTATAATAACTACCATCCCTCTGTACAATTATTAACGCAACTAGGGCGTGTACCTCAAACAACACCAATCTTTTTCTTTATTTTTTTCAATGATGTTTACATTTTGTAGTTAGTATTTTTTATGACGAATTGAGAACACGGTAACTATAGGATGGCAGTGTAATAAGCGCCCAATTTTTTCTATACATTTTTAAGTTCAAGTAAGGCAAGGTGAACGAAGATTTGCCTCGTTTAATCCAAATGTTATTTTGATTTGTGACGCGAACAAGTGTTTCTACATAATGAACGAGTACAAATGAACGCACACGTGCTAATTACTTCTACTAATTATCCTATTTGTATATTCTATTGTTCTATGTTCATTCAAAGTGTTAAAAAAACTTGTAACTACAAGTAAAGTGCTTTCTTGCACACACGTGTTCATGTTATTGTGGTGTTGTGTTGGAATACATAACTTGAGTACGTTGTACGTTTAATACTGTTACATCTTTAATTGGTTCGAAATAAATTCTTTTGAAAAAATGTTTCCAATATATGTTTTCCATTTTCGCCATATTTCTTTAAACAATTATATCTTTTATTTCAAAAAATTTTCATATAAATTTTCATCTTTCTCTAATTCCTAAAATTTTATAAACTCAAAATTATCGTTATAGGTGGTTTAGTAAAAAAGGACATTCTGTGGCATAAGATAAAGTATTTTGCAGAACAGAACACTGATTTATGACTTCGTTACAAAAATATATTTTTGCAAAAAAAAGTCAATTTTTAATGACTTAATAAAAGAAGGATGAAGTTAAGCCCTGGGACCGAGGTTAGTTGTCTCTGCGAATTAAGAGTCAAGTTACCATATGGCTTTTGAGAGCAGATAAACGTCACGCAATGATTGGCTTGTGATGTAAAAATGAAATATTTTTGCGAAAAAAAGTAAAGGACATTTCATCCTGTACCAATGTTATTATCTCCAAATTAGAATTTGAAGCTACGCTGTTTCGTGTGACCGAGAAAATCGATTTTGATTGGCTTAACATATTTTTAATTTATAAACATGTCTTTTTTGCTGATTCAATTTTTAAAATTTGATATAGTGAGTTATTTTCTCTTTCTTTTTCATTTATACAAACACAAAAAATTGGTTTATGGTATTTTTTTTAATTTTGGTGGCCATAATCCAAACCGAGTGGATGTTTCACCTGATCACATTTACACTTCTATACAAATGCTTTCACAATCGAGCACTTGAATGTTAAAAACATAGTTGGCTAAAAATTATGTACTGTTAGTGATGAATTCGAGTTTAGATTTTTTTTCAAATAGCTTCATTGGTCCATAATATGGTTTCTTCATTTAGAAATCCTAACTTACTTCAATCGCGTGGATATAACCCGAATGTAATATGTACAACCAGTAATGGTCACACTGACTTGGGAAGAATACAAGCTTTCCTCAGTCCGAACGATAAGCATCGTATAAAGACAGAACAGCAAAGTGCGGATTTTTTTAGTTTAATGAGGCCGACCATGGATCCGAACCTACAGCAAATGTCACCACGCAACAACACGGGTTACCCAGGCAAAAAAGAGACAAGATATGAGGATAACGAAGACAAAGTTTGTCAGATCTGTAGTGATCGAGCAACGGGTAAACATTATAAAGTTTTTTCATGCGAAGGGTGCAAAAACTTTTTTCGAAGAAGCGTTCGAAAGAATGTAAAATATGTTTGTCCTGCTTATGGAAAATGTCCTGTACATAAAGACCAAAGAACGAGATGTAAAGCATGCAGATTAAAGAAATGTTTAAAAGCTGGTATGAGAAAAGAAGGTAATGTTTATTTCTTTAATCATTTTGAATTAAGTTTTTTAAATTTCGCGCATAATAATTTTTGACAATTTTGCGAATTTAATTCATATTAACAAAAATTTGTCTGCGCGAAAATTCATTGAATGGTCAGTTTAGCCTTTTCGCTAACATTAACTTTGCAAAACTTTTTTTTTATGTTGGCAAAATAATAGCCAGCCTAGCCTCTGTGATATGAGCAAGTTCAATTAATTTTCAATTCAATTTTATTACAATAAAAATCCCTGAAATAGTTTAAAATTTCCATAAAAAATAGTTTAGTGCTAGAAGATAAGTCTTCGAAAAAAAAACCCTAAATCGATTCAAAAATATTCGCGAAATATTTCGACATAACTGATTCGTGAAAATTGCATTTTTCGAACCTCGCAAAAATAAGTCAAGACATTGCGAAATTTTTTGTAGCCTTGCTTATCCATTGTTTGTACCCTTGCTTATCCATTGTTTGATATTAAAATTGATAACAAAATTCTCAGTAGAACAAATATTTTATAAGTTTTGGATAAGAAAATTGTGATTTTTGGAATCTGATTGGTTCGTAAAATTTTCCGTTTCAATCCAAACTAAATGTTGAAATTATTTCAACTTTTCTTGCAGCGGAAAAGGAAAATTATGAAAATAAAATAATAACGACAGAATAGCCAATCAAATTAAAGCACAATTCCGATCCGATCCATTCTGCCTTAAATATATAAAAAAGAAAAATAATAATAATGATAATAAATAAGGCAGAGAATTATTAAAATAATAATTATTTGCGTGAGTGTTGGATTTAAAACAAGCAAAGAAAATTGAAAAGTTGAATAATACCTACCATTATACAACTTCAATTTGTCCTCATGGCTGCGTGATTCAACTTGTGTGTTTTATGTAAGGTTTTTTATGACGTCATGTACATTGTAACGAGAAACACTGTCGCTCATGTACAAGCCAATACAAGAAATACTTCAACTTTCAGAGCTTCAAAAAATTGACTGAAACTAAGGCTTGCACTTATATACTTAATAATTCCATTAATTTGGACAGTTCGCCTTAAAAGCAATATTTGGAGGTCTGGTTCTAGCTTTTTTGCCACGTTCAAGTCATATGTACAGAAGTTAAATGCAAAATCATCCGATACCCCCCATAAATCACTTGCCGTGCTAGCGATCAAAACATCCAAACGAAAAGCAAACGAACCTTGACTGATAATTTAAGCACACTCCGCCGTTGTTAATATTTTGTACACTTTAGTATATTACAAAATAACTCTCCGAGTATAGAATTTAAACCGTTAAATGAAAAATAGTAAAGGTAAAAACAGGGCAGCTAAAAAATAAGGACAAAATGCGCCAAAAATTGCAAATAAAAAATAGCTTATTATTTTCGCTTTGCGATGAAGAGTGAAGGAAAAATACGCACTTAATTTTTATATATTTACGCACCAATTTAACTCGTTTCCAGTACTTTACACACTTCCCGCTCACAAAACTTCCGCAATAGTTGAAAACAAGTTCTTGTTTTGATTACAGCATTAAAAAGTTTCTCCTGCTTTTCTTATGCGAAGAAAATGTTGTTTCCTTCGTTGCCAGGTTCGTAAAAAGTTGTGTAAGTTGGCAAAGATATAGATTTTATAATTTCAATGATTTTAAACATGACATATTGTTTTATTTATTTTTTAGCGGTTCAATGTGAACGAAAACCGTTAATGATTCCGTCACCATCTGGTCGTCATGGCAGGGAAAAAAACAAAACAATAGGCTTGGATTACCAGACAAGTTCTGATGAAAGTGAAGAAGACCCCCCAAAGAAAATGTTAAAAACTTCAACTTCCAATTCACCACCTCTTAACCTTGCACCTTCATCGAACGAATACAAACATTTTCGAAACGATGCTAACACGATGGAAAGATTTGCAAGCACCTCTGAAAGCAGTCAAAAAAGTCCAACATTATCTCAAGACGCAACTGAATCCTCTGCATTTGAGTCAAAATCAATATCTTCCAACGTAACATTTAAAAAGGAAAACTCTCCGAATTTACAGACGACGCAAGAAAACATAGAGTCGGATGTGTTCGCTCCACCTTTAGAAAAATTTAAACAAGGCTATCAACAATCCGATAACGTCGACACTATTGTTGACGTCGAGAGTGTAAGTGGCAGTAAGGACGTCGACACGAGACAGCAAGAGTTAAAACAACTGCATATCTTGACGGGAAACAAGTTATTCAAACTCGAACCTCCTAGTATATCAACCACCGATGTTGGATATCTATACGAAATGTCGACAAGGTTGTTATTTGCTACGCTGGACTGGGTGCAAGGACTTTCCTGTTTCCAACAACTTCATCATATCGACCAGTTTAATTTGTTATTAAATAAGTGGTACTCGCTATTTATTCTTGGAATAGCGCAATACTCTTCCATGTTTCCAGTGTCTACCATGTTGTTTTTGGCAAACTCGAGTCAAAATAACGAGAATGCTCGCAATAATCCGCCACCTCTACGATGGAGTACATTTGTGAAGTTAAAGGACGTCGTAATGAATGGAAGTTTGAACTTGAAGCTTTCAAAGGAAGTTTATGATTATATGAAGATCATAACATTGTTCGACAAAGGTAAAAAAAAAATTACACCTTAAAATTCTTTAAAAAAAAGAAAACATATCACCCTAGCGATCTTGCCACGCGTTTTCATAACTTTATTTTAAAACGAAAAAACACCGTTCAATAAATTGATGTCTAAAAAACGAAAAAATCGTGTTTTATCATTTTAATTCGAGTAACAACCTCACGCAATGATTCCAAACGGCTGGAAAAGCAGTTTCGTGAAGTGAACTCCACGCCAAGTTTTTGTATTTATTCACACGAACAGCACGTTAATGTACGCCTAGCTATATCCTTTGTGATTGAAAAAGCGCGCAGAAATATAATATTTTACTTTGTTTTTTAGATATTCCTGGATCAATAGACAAGGACTTTATTCTCCAAACATGCTTGAGATCACAATCATCTTTAGAGAAAATATTAACCGAGACTTCAAGACAAGAAAACGGAGAAAATATACGAGACAGAATTTTGCTTGTCTTAGATTGCGTTAATAATCTGCATAAGATGGAAGTGACACAGACATTTTTTGCACCCATATTGAGACAAACCTCAATAGAATTTATCATACAAAAGGTTTTAACTGTGAAAACAACGAGATCGCCGCATCTTTAAAACGAAAACATTGCGCTTAAACTTATTGTAAATATATATAAAAACTGTATATATCTCATTTTAGCAGATTCTTTTTAAACTAATTTAACACAACCCGAAGGTTATGTTGTAAACATTACCATCACGTGCATAGAGTTGACGTAAACAAGAGGAAGGCATCCCCCCACCTTTAGGTGGCTTTGAAAACCATTCTCTTCATCCTATCACCGTAAAACCTTTAGACTTATACTACTGTTTTTAAAATACACTTTATATTTTTACCGACTTGTATCTCCTCTCTCACGTGAATTTCTACAGAAAATAGTACTAAATCTGTTAAAAACTATATTTACATATATTTATGATTTTTGAAATATCCTGTCAAGAAAATAAAAAATATAAACCTTTATTGGTATGCTTTTCCTGATCAGCAACATTTTTGAGCTAAATTGCACTTAAAGTCAAACCAGGGTGGTTGATTGATTTCTAGTGTTCAAAGGAAGCGACTTAAAATACAATACCAAATAAATTGTTTGTATCGCAACCTTCCATTCTAGTCAGCTTAACAAAAACGTACAATGTATATTACAGTTAGAAATATTATTCCGGATTTTCAATCTAAAAAACCTGCTGAAAAATAAAGCTTTAAATAAGTTCTCGTTTGCATCTGACGTTTTTGAAGGTCTTTGCTTCAGATCCCACACAACTCAACTCTTCATTCATTCTTCATTCTCTTCAAACGTATAGAACAACTGTCTTTGAATTTTCAATTCTTTCCTTTAGCAACACAGATCTTTACGAACCAATGTTGTACCACCTACATTTGACTTATCTTTTATAAAATTGCGGCCCTCCACCTTGGAAATTTCCACTAACTTCTGCTTTACTGAAGTCAAAACCAGGATTCTAAAAAAATGAAATGTGCTAAAGGTACGCTTTTCTGCTTTTTCTTCGATACAAATTATAAAACGCTACATCCATCCACACATACGCATCTCAGAGAATGTTCTTACAATGTTTTAGTATGTTAAAACATTGACATTTTTGATTTCATTATCTACTCTCTTCAAAAAATTTTGTAATTACTCTATGGGATGCTGTGTCCTCGCATACAATTTTTAATTTTTTTGTTTTAGTGACCCTTTATACGTAATTCCTTCTTGGGTAACCCCCCCTTTCGCGTATTGCCAATCTCCTCTTCGGACACAAATAAATTCAAACATTACGTTTCATAATGGTAATAGTGAAATTTTCTTGATCGTGCTAGGTAAGTGACCTCCAAGGGAATCTACATACATAGTCATATACCACATGCACATTGATGTGCGGTAAACTTATATTTTGTACAACAAAATCTTACAGATAAGAGCATAAATAAATATAAAATAAAAGACAAACTAAGTGATGCTGGAGCACACCGGAGGTTGTGAAGTCGAAAAGATAAAAAGACAAGGGGGACGGGGGTAGAAAAGGATGTCCTGTACGACTGTAATGAGTTCAGTGCTCAAAAAGATCTAAAAAGAACACGTAGAAAATAAGTAAAAACTACTTTAAAAATTCAAATGTTACCAAAATATGGTGTGATTCTGTTAAATAGGTGCAAATGTTATTAAAGGAGTGGTCCTACGAAAAATCAAAAAAAATAATTTCATCTTATTTTATCGGAAATGTTTTATTTATTATTATAAAAAACTTTTAAAAAAAAACTTGTTTTTTTCTCTTATTCGGCCCTTTTTTACAATCCTGTTTAAATAGCCGTGACGTCATAGTTGGCGAATGATTTTTTGTGTGTTAAGACAATTCAGCAAATAGAATGATATTCTAGAGAATCCAAGATCGTAATTTCATAATTAGAAATATTTATTTTATTTTCTATAATTATAATCACATATATATATTTTTGTATTTATTCTTTTGAGTAAGGGACATAGACTAACTTGTCTTATTTTCCACACAACACGCGACGGTATAACTCAGCGATTGCCTTTTCCAAGTCGTTAGAAAACTTACCAAATGAATTGCTTGTAAGCAGCAAACCGAAAAGATTTGTTTGTAGGTGTGTCTTGCAGAAATTTCCCTCTTGTCTCGTGTAAGCATATTAAAACGAGACAAAGTTGCTTGAAATCCTCATTCTCAGTTATACATTATGTAGCTTAATTATATCTAAAAAAAATATGTTTAAGCACATATACCTTGGAATTGTTTGTCTGTTAATGCAGTTATCGCACTTGCACCATTCGTTTCTCCCAGCACGAAAACTTTCCCAATGTTTTACTAAAAATATCGTTTCTCTCTCAGTTACAATGTTTTTATTATCATCTTATTTAGTGGTCTCGAATTAAAAAAAGTTGCAGTCATGTGCATGTAAAAAGCTCATCAAAGGTTTCCATCTCATTATCACCGTCCTCATCTTCTCCAAAATTGTTTTCTTCTTCAATAATATCATACTCTAATTCTTCTTCGCTGTGTCTGTGTTCATATATGTGATCTGAGTATCCAGCTTTCCTTTTTCTTTTTCTTTTTCTCTCTCTCTCTATCTCTCTCTCTCTCGAAACTAACATCGCCAATTATGACCTCACAGCAAAAGGTTCTTAATAAAAAGACAATCTTTGCGCATTGATTAAAAGATCAATAAACAATTTTTCGAGAAAAGAATAAAAACTTTATACTAATTGAATAGCGGAGAATCCAAAGAACGAATAAAAAAAATCGAAAATTTCGTGGGACCACTCCTTTAAGCATTTTGAGGTTGAATAGAAGTTTTCATAAGACAGGGTGACCAATAATAAAATGAGAACAAAAGTAAGGATATTAGGGAGAATTAAGGAGACAAATTAACATTTTTTAAGGATATTTTGCTGCGAACCAGAATAAAAAGATAGAAAAATAAGGATAATTAAGGATAAAACTAATTTTAGTTCTCTATCTTTAATGTTACATACTATGTTCTATGATAAGAAAATACATATTATACAAATATACATATAAATTATGCCCTAAAAGATATAAGATTTTAGGTAACAGAGAAATATGTCTTGTTTCACTGGTGATGAACAATCCATGAACGCATTTCCAAAAAAGTTACGATCAGAAAAATTAAGTAATAAGGAGAATAGCTAAAATTTCAACTTAAGTACTTTTAAGGAGATTTTCTTTTTCTAAGGTTATTTAAGGAATTTAAGGAGAGGTGTGGTCACTCTGTAAGAATACCATGGCTGAGAAAACACACATAAACATAAAAAATGATCATTCTTTATAAGTATGGTGCTTTTAAAAAATAAATTGTTTATTTTTCATGTTAAAGTTTAATCTTATTATTGACCTGCAAAAAATTTTTTGGCGAGAAAATTTCTGATATTCCGGATAGGTTTTTGATACATTTGAATGCTAAATGCAAAGTAGAAAAGTTAGCAATTAACTGTAAACTGTACGGCTGTGGGTAAGGAACCACTTTGACAAAAAATTTTTTCCGTAAAAATCCATATGTGCAAGGTGGCAGTATCTCTCCTCCTCTTAAAGCTTTCATACTTAGCTTAACCCGTCCTCCTCTCCTGTAAGACTTCATAAATGTATGGTTACATGCATTACAATGAAGTTATAGACACAGTCATCACACAAGGAATTCAATAATATGGGTTAAAAAATCACCTCTGTTTGAAATCTTTCTAACGTCAACTTTTTTTCCATTTCTTGGAAGGTGTATGAATCTACTGCATATTCATTAGTGGAAAATAAAGACTTCCAACAGTTCGAGGCATCTTTGTGACTTTTGGGCAAGATTATCCTTAACAACTTTTTATCCTCTGTAAGACAAAATTATAACATGTAAGAAACTCAAGATTCTGGTTAGATAAGAAAGAAAGGATAAATATAGGTTAGTATACACACCAAGTGTCCATACTGCTTCATCCTTCACTATTCCACCAAAGAGATTACCCTGCATGAAGATGACACAATGTTAAAATAGTGTATAAATCAATGCCAACTTGCAACACTTCTTTTCATGTTATGATAAACAAATCAATGTTGAATTAAAAATCAATGCAAATTCTCACTCACTTTGGCAAGCCTTAACATACAAAGCACAAAATTATGGGGTGAGATCAACAATAATTTATCAAATATTAGAAATCAAAAATACTTGTAGGTGAGAAAAAACAAACACAGTTAATTAGTAATAAATAATTGCTGATACAATTATGAACATAATAAAAATTATCTCCATCTTTATGCATTATATAATTCTTATCCAACAACGTACAGTGTACATAAGCATATCTTATAAGAATACTGTTAGTTCTTGACTATGATTTTTATAGTCACAATATTCCCCAACAAGTCTTTAATTTCACGAAAGCAAAAATTTTGAAGTCAATTAAATGCAGTTTCTTATGGTATAATTGTTTTTCATGACTTTTTTCCCTTTAACGCAATAAAGAAAAAAATGACAATGTGTTTTTAACTCTAGTAACATATATGTTACTTCCTAAGCGAAATATATCTTATCTACAATTAAAATCCAGTGAAACAGGGAAACTTACACATATGAAAGAGAGAAACGCAAAATTTTGAACCAAAACAAAGGCTCAGTTGAATGGCATGATCAGAAAACAAATGAATCTTATGTAGTCCAAACAACACCAAATAGATAAAAAGCTGAAGTGATTATAAAAGAGGCCGGAATTACTACACAAAAATAGTTTGTTTAGCTGAATCAGTTTACTGGAGAAATGAATTTCATGGTCTTAAGAAAATTGTGAAATCTCCTGATAAATTATAGTTTTGTAAATAGATTTACTCCTATGCTAAACGGTAGCCATGAAACTTTGTAGCTGTGGTATGTGTGGTGTTCATAGAAATACACATGAGGTTTTTTATCAAATCTTACCTCTGAGTTAAGTTGGATAAAGGAAGTTGTGTACCTGGTACTGTGAGTTTTTGATTCACAAGCAGATGTAAAGTGATTAAGTTGCTCTTTTTAAATCAATCATTTTAGCATAAGGTGACGGTATACCTTTACTGTATCAAAAATCGATTTTTTTGTATTAATCATTTATACTAAAGAAACGACGATCTTCCCAATGGTGAAACTATTTATTTATTTTTCGAAGGGGAATATTGAGTTTATCCAAATAACTAACTTTTTTTTTGATCGGTCTTAAGAGTGAATGTTTTAACACTTATCATCCTCTCGAGTATAACTTTTAAAAATAAATTATATTTCCATTCCGAAAAGAAATGACCATTTGAAAAAAAAACACACTTTCATTTCTAAAAATGTATGCCAGTCACGTCTATGCGAATAATGAAATTTAAAAGGACAACCCTCTTAATATTCATTGCAAAGTGTAAAAGTATCACCATCATTATGAGTATGCTTGAAAGGTTTGATATTTTAAAAAAATCTTTAAAACACTTTTTCGTAGTGTTGTTTTTTCGTATACTATCTATTACATTTCAAATCTCTTTTACAAAACTACAGAATATCTACAAAGAAGAGTGCTACTGTGCTGTAGACAACGTTTTTATCTAAAAGTGATTTTTTTTTATTTTAAAAAAATTAACGATTCTCTAGATATTACATCTTAAAGACGAAAGCTTAAGTTAAAAAATGGCTTTTTTAAAAAAGTAAAATAAATAAAAAACGAGGACTTTGTGGAAAATAATTTAAAAAATCGTTTTTACATACATCTTTTACGATACTACAGAACATTCAAATGTGATTTGGAAACGAAGTAGTTTTGCAATTGAAGTGACTTTTTTGAAGGCAAAAATGTTTGTTTCAAAAATGTCTCTGTACTTTTCCCGAGTTAAAAAGTTTCAAATTATTTTTTTACCATTTGATAGGTTGAAAATGCTTTTTGGTGATGTATGAGTAAAAGAACTTTGATTAACTATCGCTGAAAAAATTAGATTTAAAAAACCATGCTTAGAAGGTAAAAAATGGTTTACTTTAAAAAAACCAAAAAATAATTTCCCGTGAATTTTGTTTATCAATGGACACTGATTTTGTGGTTGTTTTTTTAAAGTGTTGTTTATAGCTATAGTCAGAATTGAACATCTATCATTTTAAGTATAAATCTGGCTAATGTATAGACCTGTCCCTTCTTGGTTTTCCCCATCTGGTTTTTGCTGCATTAGAAGGAATTACACTTTATGCAAATTTAACGTCCAATTATAAGTGATTTTTTAAAAAAAATGGACCAACTTGTTCAAATTCTTGTACCCCCCCCTGCAAAAATTACGGGGGCATTGTTGGGCAAGATCAGCGTTTTAAAAATCTTCAAAATTTTAACCAAAAAAGCGCACACCAATTTTAAAAATTAAAAAAAAAAATTCTGGTTGTAGTAAAGCATCAATGTTTCGTCTTCAAACCCTACGGAAACTAACTAAGTCACAAAAACAGAGTTCATGTCAATATTAATTCATCTATCAACAAGAATTGTGTTGTCTAAGCATGCCTTTTCTAGTGACAGGAGTGTTCAATAACGGTTTATTAACAGCATAACATCAAGCCTTGTATCCTGAAAGTCCTGTACATAACTTTGACAAAAAATATACTGGCATATATACTGCAGATAGGACTATCACAAAAGAACTTTGTTGAAAGTTTGTTGGCGTAGGGTTCTCAAAAAGACTTTGTGGCGAAATTTGGAAATCGAAAGTGCTGTTTTGTATTTTCGGAAATAATTCGGGCAGGTTTAGAAATAATTTGGGTGAGTGCAAAATTGCAAATTTCATTGAAAAAGTCACCCAAGCTGGCCCTCATATAGCTCTACAGGTGTTTTCAGCAAGTTGGCACGCTTTGTCAACTTGTTCTTGAAAATAAATGCTAAAAGTGCCATTCCTCCTTTGTATAATAAAAAATCTATTAATTAGGGTAAATAGCTAATATTTTCCTATGTGGTTTTTTATTTCTTTAAAAGTAGATGATAATAACTTGGATCTTGGAATGGTGTGTATAATACACCTTTTCACAGTTTTTCACGCATTTCTAATATTGAAAATAAGAAGTAAACAGAGTGAATTTAATAAAGCTTTGACCATGGGCATTATGAATATTTCTTATTTTCTAAAGAACTAACTACTTTATTCGGAAAAACTTTCGCGAGTCCAAAAACTCGCGAATTTTTTTGGATAAATTTTCGCGAATCTACAAATTTTAAAAAATTGGAAATTGAAAAGTTTTGGCAAGATAAACTTTCGCGATGCGTGATTTTTTATGTTGTTAAAAAAAAGTGGCCTTTCGCGAAAAAAGCCAAAAAGGTTTCTCCGAAAAAAGTAGTCTCACTGCATTACAATTTAGTTTGTTATTGCCAGTAAACCTAGTTAAAACATACATATGCAAAAGATTCGTAACTTTTTTTTTCAAAATATTTCAAAAAAAAATTATTTTACTTTTCTTCATGGTCAAGGTCTTATTGTTCTGCTCGGATTATGAACGCTGCCCGGATTATGTATGGCAGCTTGCCCCACTTATAAACAGGGCAGAAAATACATAATCGGGGCAACATAATCAGGGCAGGCCAGTTTATGTATGACAGTCTAATATCATTTGTTACTTAAAAAACAAACATAATCAGGGCAGGCCGGCTTATGTATGACAGTCTAATATTATTTAAGACTTTAGAACGAACATAATCGAGGCAGGCTTGCTTATGTACAACATTCTTATATTATTTCTCACTTATAGAACAAACATAATCGGGGCAGGCCAGCTTATGTGCAATACCTTTGCATTATTCCTCACTTATAGAACCAACATAATCAGGGCCGACCGGCTTTTATATCATTCGCATCACTTCTGGACAAGCAAATAGCCCGAGTGGCAAAGTTGTTGTTGTTCTTAAATGAAATGAAATTTTGCGGAAACTAAATTTTGGGATTCACAAGTTTAATAACTTTTCACCAAATTTAATTCCCACGAAACAAATAATTTAGGTCAGCCCCAAAATTTAATTCTCGCAAAAAATAAAAATGCAAAAATCTAGTTTCGTGAAATTTAGTTATGCCTAGTGACAATAATTTGTCAATGTTTCATTCACAAAATTTCAAAGAAAATACCAATCACAGCCTGCCTGGCCAGCCATTATATCAGCGTTCATAATCCGGTCACAACAACATAATCAGGGAAAAAAACATAATTGGGCCATATGCACATAATCTGGCTGTCCTGTTTATAAACAGACCGTTTTCGGAACCTGGGAAGAACAATAACAGTTTACTCCCTTCTTTCAATTCTCAATAAGAGCGTTGTAACAAAAGAAATATTTATTTAAACAATGGTTTGCTAGCTAAAACTGTGAACTCATGTAGCTATGGATGACTTGCTAGAATCTTTGTTTACATTTTATTTCGGCAGGCATATAGTTTTTTAACCAATCAGATCTTCTAAAAAGAATTATTAGCCAATTAAATTGCTTTATTTTACCTGCCAAAAAATAAAAACAAAAAAATTATCAAGATAGCAAGTCATCTATTGGTCTTTTTAGGACACTAACCTGTAATATTACATTTTTGTCCACGGAAACGTAAATTTCCTTGTGCTTAAAAACGCATTTAATAACCTTGGGACTTGTACCACTTTTAACATTGATTTCAATAAGCACATCTTCTATCGTTTGACCCCAATTTCCCCATTCTGTTGTGGTTGTGATCAAACCAGATTTTTCTTCAAAGTTTGCAGCCATGTTGTTTTATTCGTATGCTATATTTTAAGGACATAAATTTAGGGTAATTCTTTATCTTGTTTCCATCAGCTACGCTGGTCCTTAAAATTAACATATGATATGAGCCGTTTTCTCAGAATTTCATGATCACGTGGAGTATTTCATCAGGTCGCCGGCTGCCGAGTGAGCTCAAAAACATGGAAAACACAGCTTGATGAAAGTGACAAAACTTCAGTTGTTTTCTGGGAGAATAAACGTATTTTCAGTCACTAGACTTGTTACAATCCGTAGGTTATCTATATTTTCAATATCAAAAGGAGTTAAAATGACCGTAAGTAATTTTGTGTCGGATTATTTAACTAAGTAAAGCTAGGTCCTAAGCACAAATGAGATCTGTGTGGGGATTCTTGTGGCAAATGATTACATCACATCTAGGGGAAAACAATACACTCACCTAAATTTATTATATTACTTGCAAAGAATAATGTTTTAGAAACATTTGACCACAGTGTTTGTTTGCCCCCGAACATGAAATAATCATATTGGTTAAAAACGTAGCCACATGACTTTTTTGCCAGAAGAATAATACGGGTTAGCATCATCAAATTTTAAAGGAGGAAACAAAACGTTTTTGGGAAAAGCAGTGGCATATTTGGATTCATCAGGCGACTCCAATTTAATTAGTTGTTCTACGGGCGAAGTCGATAGTAGCTTACGGTCGGTCGGTAGGCAAAATAAAAATAATTTTATCGAGAATGTATGGTCAGAACAACAACAAAAATAATAAAAACAACGGAGGAGGGTGTTACGACAACTGTTTTTTCCTATGTATTTTTGCATAACGCACCACAGTTTGTTTTGTAGTTGCGAAGGGAAAATAAGAATAATTTGTCTCACTAAAAAAATGTAACTAGTACTCAAGGTGAAAAAATAAAAATACTTGCATGCTCAAAAACTTGTTTTTAAAAGTTATGCAGCAAGAATTATTATGGTATTGTTTTGAAAGGGGTACAGAATCTACTTGTATTGTTTTGAAAGTCTTACAGGTTATACTTGCACTGTTTCGAAACTTATACAGCAAGTTATTCTTCTCCTACTTAAAAAATAAAACAAACAATTTTAGTGTTCTTTTATTGTTTTTTGCGTAATTTTAAAGGAAAATTCTTTTTTGGACTATGGTTGTTTAGTTAAGAATATTTAAAGTCTTTCGCAGCGTTACCGCTGAATCATTTTTTAAAAAATCTTAACAGAGGAACGTGTTACGAATAGCGTATTTGTCTTGTTTTAATTATTTTTTCTAAATTGTATCGACTGTATTACAGTTTAGCTAGCATAATTTTAAACATATATATTAATCATAACGAAGGAGGGTGTTACGACAATAATCTGTCTTGTTTTTCACTTGTATTATAACTATTTTAGCGAATGTAGCTAATTTTCGTTATAAATCACATAAAAATTTAAAAACTTCTGTTTAACCATGTAACTATTTTTATGATTACAAAATTAGTGCATTGTGCATTTTAGTTTTATCGCAACAAATTACCATGAACAAAAAATCAACTTTCAGTGGCCTTAACAACAGTGGTCCAAGTAAAGTAACATTATTGATTCACCTTGTTGACATTCAACCAACAAAAAATAACATCATTGATTATCTTCTATGCTCATTATATTTTCACGAGTTGGGATGAGAATTTGTTTTTTTTTCCTTTTTTTTCTTAAAACTTTTTTGCTTGATATTATTATTTTTTTGTTTTTGTGAAAATTAGGGTCGGTCGGGCCCGTAGAGCATCACATATAACAGGCCATTTCGTGAGAGGCGTGCGATCGCACGCGCACACCCCCACACACGCGCAGATTTGTTTACCAGGTGAGAGATTTTAACAGTAAAAGGTTGTTTTGATTTATTTTTATTTTTTCTAATATTTCAATTGATTTTATAAAAAAATGCAACAATATTTTAATCTTTGTAAGGTCGCCTTTTAGAGAATTTAAAAGAAATTCAGCATTATTTAAGTTGAAATAACTAAAAGATAATATAACTAATAAGAAAAAAAAAACTTCTTTAATAACGAAATATTCTTTTAGATAACAATTTTTCTGATTCATCAAACATAAGGTTTATTAAATATTATTATTAGCGGCCGTTTGACTTTTCGTAATTTAATTTAATTTAAATATCTGTTTGCCCCACAAGTAATATCAAAGTTTAATTAACAAGTCTGCTTACGACTTCTTCGTATATGGGTTGAAATTCCTTGCCGTACATTGTTGGAACTTGCACTTTGTTTTTTCCTTACGTTAAAACAGCAGCCCCTGTGCGGTGTACAGGGGTAAAGGAAATGTTTTTGTAAATTTATTTTTTTGATAGCACGCGCATCGCACGCGCAGAATGTATGAGGCGTGTGATCTACCGCACGCCTGCCTAAAAACTTACGAAATGGCCTGATATAATATTGTTTTTCTTGTTGCCAACTTACAGCTTACAAACTGCAAAAAGAGATTATGTTTTAACAAGAAGTATATTTATCCAAGTAAAATGTAGAAATATCACTGCCAAGATCTTAAGCTTGGCATTTGACAAATAGACATTTAAATATAGATGGCCTAAATAAGGTTTTAGTAACAATTTCTTGTGACAAGAATTTCAGAAGCAAATAATATTACATAGTTGCCTCACTTGACTTCTTGGTTTTATGCTTCATAAGCTACAAAAAGAATGTATTATTTTTGCTGTTGACGTAAGCAAAATATAAGACCTTAAAAAATAAAAACTGTCAACATCACTATCACAAATAAAAAGAAGCAATTAATAAAAGTATTCAAATCACAATGTTAACAAATCAGGATTTCTGTGTGCAAATTGTGAATTTGATTCTATAAAGTAATCAGGATGCTACAACATTTGTAAAGCTATCTTTCCACGCACTCTGATTTAGCTTCTTTTGTAATTCAGGAACTTGAGCGAAAGAGTAATGTCAAGCTAAATGTTTTGCTAGACATAGAGAAATCTGTCCAAAAGCAATGGTATGACAACAACATCTTTGAAGTTGATGCACTTAAAGTGAGTGTCTACATGTATCTTATTCTAGTTTGTCTGCCATGTTGTTTATATAAATGTTATATATTGTTTTCGTTTATTTTAGGCTAATGAAGGCACAACGTATGGCATTTTGATTTTAAAAATAGGCTAAACTAAATTTATTTATTATGTGTATTTTGTTTTCAACAGAACAACAGTTGTTGTGTTCATATATACATGCTGGTGTTTTTATTCTTTAACTTTTTGATACCAATAACAAGTGATTTAGAAGAAATTGCAGAGTTCTAATTTTAAAATGTACTTTGATTATAATTTTTAGCAGTGAAAAGTATATGGTTTCATTTCCATACCCTTACATGAATGGAAAGTTGCATCTTGGTCATACGTTTACGATATCAAAATGTGAGGTATAAAAAGATTTTTATGCTAATTGTCAAATGCATTTTTTAATCTCATTGATTCCTTCTCCTCAACAAGCCTGTAAATCTATCTATACTTATTAAATTTATATTTTTTCAAAAGATAATGGCCAAGTTTTCTAATTGTAGTTTGCAGTTGGTTATGAAAGATTAAAAGGAAAAAGATGTCTCTTCCCCTTTGGCTTTCACTGCACTGGGATGCCTATCAAGGTATACATTTTACTTGTTCAATTAACACATTTCTATATATAGCCCTTAAAGTAACATGGTTGTGTCTTCGTTTTAGGCTTGTGCTGATAAACTAAAAAGGGAAATGGCAGACTTTGGCTGTCCACCAAAATTCCCAGTGAATTCAGGAGCAAAGGAAACAGCGAATGTAAGTTTAGAAATCTATGGGATTATTTCAATAATTGTGTATTTGTTTACAGCTAATTAAGTCAAAAACTTCAATATGACATGCAGGTAAATGGAGCCTGAACCTTGTAATTATTTTCCATTTCTTCCATTATTGTTACAACTTCTCTGGGTTTTTTTCAGATGAAAAGTAAAGTGGCTGCTAAAACAGGAGGATTAACATATCAGTGGCAAATTATGCAAGCTTTGGGTATCCCTGATGATGATATTAAAAGGTTTTTCTTTATCTTTTTTTGTAAAATTGAAGTAGTTACCCAGTGGAAAGTGGGAACACCAAAATTTGCGAGAAAAGTTACAGGCCTAGTCTTTCCACCATAGACTAAACTCTTGTGTATTGATAAATTATATTTTTAGAAATTACATACTACTTCAGCCATCAGACATCCTTAGCATAAAGTTATGTTTATGCCTTTGAATAACATATCAATTGTATATTTCTAGTTTTGCAACCACAGATCATTGGTTAGAATATTTTCCACCTCTTGCAATGGAAGATCTTAAAGGCATGGGATTAAAGGTGAGTCCTATGTAATAACGTTTTCACTTTAGCATTGTTTATCATTTATTATAATATTTTAAATTGTTATTGACAAATCTTTCTGCACTTCTAGGTTGACTGGAGACGCTCATTCATAACCACAGATGCAAACCCTTACTATGATTCCTTTGCAAGGTGGCATTTCACTAAGCTAAAGGATGCTGGTAAAGTGAAATTTGGAAAAAGGTAAGAACGCTCTTGTTATTTATAAATAAAGTTAATGTGAAACCCATTTGTTTGACGTTTTGCGATATCATTGGTATGGACTTTTTTATAAGGGCCTTTCTCAAATAAGTGCCCAGGGGCTGTATATCACTGAAGCCAAAAGGAGACACTTTTTGAATATTAAAAAAACGATGTATGGCTCAAAAAACCTTTCCTATTAAACAATTTCTTTTAAAGAACACTTAGCATGTCTTTATGCAAACATTTACCCTTTCTTGATTGATTACTCCTCTTGATTAAAGGCGCCCAATCAAGCATTTAGAGTGATTTGATATTTTAGATATACCATTTATTCTGCTGCTGATGGTCAACCATGCATGGATCACGATAGGTTGTCTGGCGAGGTTAGACTAAAATCAATTTCTTTAAAGCATTACGTTAGCTCTTCTAATATGGAAACATTTTTTAAAATTAAAGGGTAAATATTGACTATTTGACCAATGGAAGAAAATTCTTTTTGATTTTAATTTTTTGAGGTTATAATTGCATTGTTGTTTATTACCTTCTTAATTATTTTTATAACAGGGTGTTGCACCACAAGAATACACACTAATTAAAATGAAAGTAGCTGAACCACTACCAGAGAAATTGAGGTGGGCACCTTTATTACTTCATTTGCATTAAGGCTCTATGCAACTGTCTTGTAATTGCAATTTCTGTTTTTTAGTTCACTGGCTGGCAAGAGTATCTTCTTAGTGGCAGCAACATTAAGACCTGAAACAATGTATGGACAAACAAATTGTTGGATTCATCCTGATATCAATGTGAGTTATCAATATTTGAGGATAAGTGTCAATGTTTATCTCCATTGGTCTAAAATCTGGCTTTTTGCTAATGCAGAATTGTATTAATCTTCTCCCTCCGAAAAAAAATAAGAAATCTGAACATGAAATTGAATTTCTTTGCCAGTTTTTGTAAGTGTCAATCTCTGTGTCTCTGTGCTTCGTATTTTAGGTAAAAAACTACATAAAACTTGTTAAAAATATATTTGATCTGGATATTAGAGTGTTTCAGTTTGTCAAACTGTTGAGTTTAAAGATAGATTTATTTTTAAAAAAGAGAGTTAATTGTATGATGTTTTGTATCATTACAGTACATAGCGTTTCCATCTTCAACAGAAAATGAGATTCTTATCAGTACAAAAAGGGCTGCAAAGAATATGGCATACCAGGGTATAACGAAAGAAGACAACAAAGTTGATGTTATATTAGAGTTAGTTGGACAAGATATAATGGGAATTAGTCTAAATGCTCCACTCACTCAACACAGAGTTATTTATACACTTCCAATGTTGACTATCAAGGAAGACAAAGGCATGTATTTTTATTCAAAGTTTTACCCTTGTACACAAAAGTTATTTTCCATTAAATAAAAAAACCAAGATGACCTCAGCTATCCTATTGATGTCATTTTCGACTGAAAGACTAGACATCATCCAATTTTTTTAAGCTAATTTTTCTCCAATGTACTAATAAACATATTGTTCTGTGGTGATACAATGTCTCCTTAGTCTGTCAGCACTTTTCCTCAAAAAGCCTGGCATTTAATAAAAAGCATTGGTTTCTTTTATAGTCCAGTTAAAAAGAGTTGATGATTGCAGAAACATCTTACTTCACTAGTGAATTTTTTTTTTTTAATAAAATAGATAATTTGACCCTCTTTTCATGAGATCTTTAGTAACAAAATTAAAAATTTACAACAGAAGAATTGATGATTTTATTTATGCGACAATCTTTATTTTTATGTTATTTTTGGAATGCTTTAAATCTTTAAAAATAAAATCATTGAAATCATTGTGTTATTTTTAATATAAATCCTTTTTTATCTAATTTTTATACTCTTTTTAAATATACTGATCATTGCTTAGGTACTGGTGTGGTTACGTCAGTTCCTTCTGATGCTCCAGATGATTTTGCTGCGCTGCGAGATTTAAAGAAGAAAGAGCCATTCAGAAAAAAATATGGCATCGCAGATGAAATGGTTTTGCCATACGAACCAATCCCTATTATAGAGGTTCCCGAACTTGGTAATCTTGCTGCCATCAAAACATGTGAAATGTTTAAAGTAAACAGCCAGAATGATAAGACTCAGCTTGCTGATGCTAAAGAATTGACATACAAAAAAGGTTTTTATGATGGTGTAATGCTTGTTGAGGAGTTTAAGGGCCAGAAAGTTCAAGATGTTAAGAAGATTGTGCAAACGAAAATGGTTAAGGAGGTATTAATGTTGCTGTGAAATCTTCACTTTTCATTTTTCATTATGTTTTTAATTGTATATTTTTGCTATAGTAAAATTACTAATAATAATTACTAAAATATTTCAATTTTTTAGCACTATCACAATGTTAGGAAAAACTATTTGAAGTATTTGTTTAGGGCAATGCATTAATTTATATGGAACCAGAAAAAAAAGTGGTTTCAAGATCAGGTGATGAATGTATCGTAGCACTGTGTGATCAATGGTATGTTAGGTTTTGTGACATGTCTGCTTTAACATCAAAGATCTCAAAATTTCTCAAAATGTTTTCGTCTTTAAAAGCTGAGTGAAATGCTTTTGCATTAAGATGAATTAAGAATGTTGTTTTTCATCACTTATTTTTTTTTATTTTAAAAATGTATTATTTTCTGGTATATTAGAAATTTTTATCTGTATCTTGCAGTCAAATGCTAAATAAAATTTTATATCAGATAAAGAATATTTATTTTTTGCTTTATATTTTAATTAGGTATTTAGACTATGGCGAAGAAGACTGGAAAAACAAAACAAAAGGATTATTAAGTCAACTTGAAACGTAAGTAATGCATCTGTTCATATCTTACACAAAAAAAAAATCTTTTCCTGTCGCTTATTTTGTAATGTATTTTTAGGCATTGCTCATTATTTTTAATTGTATAGACTTTATATGAATTACATATGTACTATAGGGATTTAATCCTATAATTCTATTCTGCTTTCAGATATGCTGATGAGACCAGACATAATTTTTCAGCTACACTTGATTGGTTGCAAGAACATGCTTGCTCTCGCTCATATGGTCTAGGTAAGTGTGATTGGCCAGGTAATACTTATTTATTTAAGAATACATGAAAAACCTGTTACCCATTTTGAAATACTGGTATATTTCGTAAACTGCGAAATAAAAGTATATATTTTCTGAAAGCCAGATAATTTCCTATAGGTGAATATTTATCATATTATCATATTATAGAATATTATAGAATATTTATCATATGTTAGTGCTGAACGAAGTAGTTATTCTTCAATAAGATAATTTCCTATCGAATATAGCGTCATTTGTGTTATGAATTATTAAGCTGGGGAGACGTAAAAAATTATCGAACACCTCTTTCCGAGTTGACGTACAGGCACTTGAAGCTTATCGCATAGAAATCACACTATTTAAAACTACTCCATGTAAGTATTAAAACAGTGTCACAGTTTTGCTTTTTAAGATCAAGTTCCCAATTTATATTTCTGTTGTACTTTTTTACATTTGTTTTTTAAAAACACAGACACCATTTAAGAGTGCCCAGAACAATAATATTTTAGTTTTATATCCATATTTATAAATGCTTGTACCTTATAGCCTAAAACGTAGAGTTGTATTAAGCAAAAATTGAGATATCAAGATTTAACTTTTTAAGCAAATTGAAAATTGAAAAAAACTTCGAGGTAAAGTTTATGTTTTTTGCTTAAAATAAATATTCTATAAATTATAAACTTTCCCATGATGTAAAAATTAAAAAAATGGCAATATAACGACTTAGGTGTTTTGTGTATCTTGAAAAGGAACCCCAGATATAAAATGAAGTTGGACTTTATTCTAAAGCTAAAGAAGTTTGTTAACTAAATCAGAAATTCTTTAAATGTGATTATTTTGAGAACGAAAAAAGTGTTTTAAAAAATTTCAAGACTAATTTTTTTAAGCTCTAAATTGTAAGTCCAACATCATTCTATACCTCGGGTTAATTTTAAACAAAACCAAAAAAACATTGTTTACAGCTTTTGCTCACGTAAATTACTTTTAAATCTTTTACTCTTAAGGGATAGAAAAACAGACCTTCTGGTCCTAGTTAACACAAGCTTGATTTGCTCAACTCCATTCATATAAAGTTAAAATAATAAATATAAACATTGAAGCAGTATTTTGCCGAAATTTATTCCACAATATTTTTTTATTTTTTTTAAAGGTAGTGAAGATCTATCCTAAGTAGAAGAAAAACTATAAAGTCTTAAAAAGGTTTTCTGATAGGTCGTTGAATCTTGAACAGTGGAAGTAAATGTCACAAAATCCACTTTTAAACCTCGATTGGCAAATATAATTTTCCCAAATTGGATATTTTCAAGACCTTCACTAACAAAAAGATCTTTCGTAAATATATATTTTTTTTTACTGTATGTTTTGTACATGCAATCAACTACATACAGACATTTTTAGGCATTTGTGTATGTTGTTTACCCAGATCCTCATAATGTATGTTGGAATTACACTGGAATTTACAATGACATAAAAAATGGTAAAATCTAATGTATATGTCTCTCTCATCTTTATAGGAAGCAAGATACCATGGGATGAGCAGTATCTTATTGAATCTCTATCGGATTCGACTATTTATATGTCATACTATACAATTGCTCATATTTTACAAGGCAATGTAGATGGTTCACAACCCGGTTCTGGAAACATTAAGTAAGTTTCAATGTTTGCACACAAGTATTTATTCTTTGAAGAATTGGATTACTAAATTTTGTTTTAATCTACAAGGTTTATGTTTAACTTTTTACTTGTGCAGAAAATAAATGTTGAAAAAACAGTATTTTACATTACAACAACAAAAAAATTTCCCCACAAGTGGTAATGTGTTTTTATATTTGCTATTAGACCTGAAGAGCTGATCAAAGAAGTGTGGGATTACATCTTTTTTAAAGATGCAAACCCTCCAACAAATTCCAGCATTGATCAATCTGTATTAAGGTGATACTTGCTCTGTTAATATTTTAATTTTTTATGATTTTGTTTTCACTTTGCTTGCTACCAAGATTACTCGCTACCAACTAAAATTATAGCAATTTAATAATCTTTTGTTCTTTTGTTTAGTAAATTAAAGGAAGAATTTGAATATTGGTATCCTTTGGATTTAAGAACATCAGGGAAAGATTTGATACCAAATCATCTGACCTACTTTTTGTACAACCATGTAGCAGTGTGGCCAAACCAACCAAATAAATGGCCAAAAAGTGTAAGAGCTAATGGACATTTGCTGTTAAATGCAGAAAAAATGTCAAAGTCAACTGGAAATTTCTTGACATTGAAGAACGCGTTAGAGAAGTTTTCTGCAGATGGTAAAAGAAATTGTTTCTATTTTTCTTTCTTTTTTTTTTGATTTTAATTCACTGCTACACGATGCTTTAAAAATCAAAATAAATAACACCTTAGGTATGAGGTTGGCACTTGCTGATGCCGGTGATACTATTGATGATGCCAACTTCGTAGAAAAAACAGCTGACTCTGCAATTTTAAGGTTGTATACCTTAGTGGAATGGGTGAAAGTATGCATGATTTTGATTTAACGTTTTATATAATTGTATTATGTTATTCTCGTAAATGTTTACCTCTCAACGTTTATGTGCATAGGAGATGCAGGAAACTAGGAGTACTCTACGATCTGGTGAAACAAACTCTTTCAATGATAAAGTTTTTATGTCGTAAGTTCCTTTCAAGTTGACGTTGTGAGACTGAAAGACGGAGGGTAATCGAAAATATTCATGTCTTTTTCTCCATTTAAGTGAGATGAATGTATTAATCAAAAAAACTGAAGAGGCTTATGACAAGATGCTGTATCGAGAGGCGCTAAAGACGGGTTTCTTTGAGTTCCAAGCAGCTCGTGATAAGTATAGAGATGTTTCATTGGATGGCATGCATGTAGATTTGGTGTCCAAATACATAGAGGTAACGAACTATTACATTATGACACCACGTCTGTGTGTAGGAGGAAAGAAGTAAAAGTTTAAGATTTCTTTGTAACAAAAAATCGAGTCCAATCCACGTTTGTAAAAAAAAACCATGGTCACAAAGAAAATTTAGAAATATTTGCTAGGGTTTCTTGTAAATGTCGATGTGAAATATCAACGTGAAATTTCAACGTGAAATTTTGACTTGAAATGTCGACATAAAATCCGACGTGAATTGCCGACGTGAAATGTCGACGTGAAATTTCAATTTGAAATTTAGACGTGAAATTTAGACGTGAAATGTCGACAATCGAATTTAAGATAGATAATATTTGTTATAGGCATGTGAATTGAAAGATACTACAAGACAATTATTTTCTTGGAGCTTTTTACCTCCGGAAAAATTTGTATGTGAAGGCCTAAGAGAAACTTTGTGAATATTGCATAGTGGCCTTCAAGCATTTATATATTTGTCAATTTTTTGTTTTATATGAGAGGAAGTGGGTTGCACTTGTCTAGGTGTTTGACTTGAAACAATATTTTTATGATTTTAGATTCAAGCCTTATTGCTTGCTCCAATATGCCCTCATATTTGCGAACATATTTGGCAACTGATTGGGAAGGTACGTGTAACGTTTGTGTATATAATCAAGCACAAGAAACATTGCTTGTTTTAAATATTTATAGTATATAAATGAAGTTTTGTTGCCAAGGGCAGTTCTTTAAAAACAAATGTGAACGTTATTTTATTGCACCAGATTTTTCAGGATTCGTAAATGTTTTTGACTGAAGACACGGATTTCCCTTGTACGGATATATCAAGTTCATTGTCAAAGGTGCTTGCTAGCCATCAGTTGTGCATGAAAGTCACATATGTTGGGCCGTGTTGCTGATTTTATGCTAGCATCAAACTCTCACTGGGTACATGGGTTGTCAGAACATCACTTTCATCAAATGTTTAGGGGGCTAAACTTTTGTGTTTAGAATGAAAGTATTATGTTGGCAAAATGGCCGATTGCAGGTGACATTGATTACAATTTGCTAACAAGTAGTCAATATCTGATGGATTGTGCTCGAGATTTTCGGTTGCGATTGAAAAATATGATAGCCTCTCAATCAAAAGGAAAAAAGGTTAGTTGATAATAATCACTTATAGTATGAAGACTTGAAGGTTCGAAAAAAAAGACTCTTGTGTTAGCAGTTACTCTGTTATTTTAAATATTTAATTGGTCCCTTTTCTCTCATTCATTTAAAATTAAGGGCGTATTTAGGCCTTTAGGTGGTTTAATTTAATATACTAGTCCATAGCCTGTGGAAAAATCCACGGGTTCGCCCGTCCTTTTTATACCGCATTGCGTGCGTCTCGCGACCTGCGCAGCTAAGCTACCATTTTGCGTGACAGACAGACGGACGGACGGACGGACGTTAACGGGTATTATAATATAGATGATGAAGTCAAATTGTTGCACTTCCCTTGAATCTACACATCGTACTTTTTACAATTTCCCTTCCTGCCTTGCAAGGCTGATTTTCTTGAAAACAATGGATTAATTCATCTTTGTGCCGATCCGAATAAGCGCCCCCTTTTTTCGAGGGGAGGAGGGGGGCTTATTAGAGCAGGGGCTCTTATTTACAACTTTTTCCTTAACCTTGAGGCGCATATTGGCCACGGGCGCTTAATCCATTATTTACGGTATGTTAAAACTGAAATCGTTAATATCGTTAATTAATTATTATTTATGTTTTTATCAGACTTGTCGTTCGGACAAACTTGATTCTGTTTTTGAAAGCATAATCAAAAATAAAAACAACTTTTTTACATGTTTCGGTCATGTCATTAGCTATCCAAACAAATTGATAATAAGCACTTTTAAACTTCTCCGGCTGTTTATCTTCAGACGAAATCCGAAATGTTTACTTGTCTCACGTGTAAAGTGTCTGTCAGTTCGTATCTGACGATGAACGATATATGAGTGTCTTTTGCTGGTGTTTTCTTCACGGTGAAGACATCCTAAATCTTCGAGCAACTTTAAAGCCCTAACTTAAATCACTTACAGATATAACATTTCAAGCTGTGACCATCCTATGACAACTTAATACTGCTAATATGTAAAGAATGTGCAGATGACTAATTACTAATTTGTGGAAAGTTTAGTTCGTCTACTAAACTATCATGTTCAGGAAATGATAAACTTTCAACAATAGTATGAACACTAAACAGACAAACCAAAATAAAATCTTCAATAAGAGTAATTACTAATTATTGTTTAGAAAGCGAATACAACTGAGCCACCAAAGAAACCTACCCAGGGTGTGGTATATGTGGCTAAAGAGTACCCCCCATGGCAGAAGAATGTTCTCGTTACATTGCGCAAAATGTACGATGAAAACAATTCAACCTTTCCAGAAAATAAAGCAATTATGGCAGCATTAAAATCTGACGATAGTGTGAAAAAATACATGAAGAAACTCATGCCCTTTGTGGCTTACATCAAGGTGAGTTTGCTTTTATTGCTTAGGAGGTGTGACCACTTATTTCTCGGGTAAGTGGTTGCATAGTTTCCTTGTGATCATAAAAGAAATGCCTTATCGACAGAGAGCAATCGTACATATGTAAAAGAAAAAGAATCTATTCAATCTGTTTCTATAACATCTTAAACTTTTAAAATATTTTTATAATGGCCAGTAACTTGATGTAAGCCACCCTCATGAATAAACTTTAAAGTTATTTTTGATATTGTGCACAAACAAAGAGTAATGTCAGGGTAATCAACACTCCGTAGATTTGATTTATCAAAGATCTCCTAATTTTACCTATAAATTCCAAGAATTTATTTAGAATGTACTAGAATTAGATCTTATCAACAAACGTGATTTATATTGATATTCGTCTCTCCTAAAATGGCAAAAAAAAATCTCAGGAATAAAAAAACCTGCTATAATAATACCAAATTAGAAATTTAGTCTTTAAAAACGAATTTTGTTCACATCAAGCTCGTAATAATTGAATCCTAACAGATTTCATTTTGGTTCCCGTTACCTTTTAAATTATATCTCCTGTTTTTTTCTTCCTGGCTTGGTAATTACTTCTGCTTGTTGTTAAGAAGTGATAGCTAATAAATTAATAAATTAAATAAACGTGTAATCGCGTAATTACTTTTTATTTCGAAGGGCTTATACGTGCATATTTCCCACTTAAAGATTTTTTTCTTATTGTGATGAAGGTAATAAACGATGAATGCTGTATTTTTTTGTATTGTATCTCCATGACACCGTCATAGTGGTGGTATTGCTAATTTCTGTAATAACGTAGCATGAGCCAAAAGTGTTTTTAATATTCAAGAGGAAATAAAGAAATATATAATTTTCATTCACATATTAATTTTCGTCGCGTTTAAAGAACTTGAAATTAATTTGTAATAATGTTTTTGAAATATTAATCCTGAAGTGGGTGAGAGTGATAAAACTCGTTGAATCTAAAATGGTAAAATATTCATCCACAACTACGCTTATACTTACCATTTTGCTTTTTGGTATTTGTCATTGTGATGTCGAGACTTGCGTTGGAGCCAACAAATTTGGAACTACAGATGGGACCATGCGACTCATTGGTTTATTTCCCATCACAAAATCATCCGCAGAAGAATTTGCTTCGAATGCGTTGTTATGGTCCGAGGTGTTTCGATACAGTGTGAAAACATTTAACTTGAAAATACACGCAAAAAACGTTTTTGATTACACATGTTACGATATATGCGGACCAGGAAAGTTGAACGGTGTAACTGATGCTGTTGTTGATATTATTTTATCCGAATCTACTGTTCAGTTAGATGGTTGCCAGTGTTTACAAAGTAAAGCTGCGATACAAAATGTTATAGGTATAGTTGGACCAACCACGTCTTCAAAGTCAGTTTACGCTAATGAAATCCTTTCATTTACGAACATGCCAATGATCAGTTACGCGGCGACTAGTCCAGTATTAAGCAATAAAAATCTTTATCCGAATTTCCTTCGAACTGTTCCTCCAGACACGTTGCAAGCAAGATTGATTGGGGAATTATTTGTTAAGTTTCGATGGACGTATGTGTCTATTATTACTACTGACAGTTCTTACGGAAGGACGGGGAAGTCCGCTTTAAATGAAGAATTTCAACATAAGAACATTTGTGTGGCAGTTGATGAGTATTTTAGGGTACCTTACTATGCTCAGGAAGCAAGTCCAATCATGGAAAAAATAAAAAAAGAAACTTTAGCCGACGTGATTATTCTCTGGGGATCTTTCTCACCAGTAAAGCATTTTCTTCAAGATGCCCTAGAAAAGGGCATTCGAAATAAAACTTGGATTATCAGCGAAGCTTCTGGAAGAAACATTTGGTTCGCACAGGAAGAAAATAAAAAGTTGGGTAATTTTATTATTATAAGTCCGGTGAGTGGATCGAATCAAGAATTTGAAAGATATTTCTTTAACCTCAGTATATCTGTTGTCAAAAACCCATGGCTAAAAACATTTTTTCAGTACCAACGTGCGAATGACAGCGCAAAGTTAGGAGACTATAAAGAATTTTTCGACACAGCTCGAGTTGGTTTTATACAAGATGCTGTGTCTGCTTATATGCATGCTTATTTGGAGTATGTAAATGCTACTCAAGCGTGCAATATGTTGATTTCTCCATGCAATGCAACACCTATCTTTGACCACAGTTACTTTAACGAATTCTTTTTAAAAAATATTACATTTGAAAGTTTGCTTAACAAGACTGTCCGATTTGACAAAAATGGGGACGTAACTTCGGCTTCTTTCTATCTCTATTCAGTCGCATCGCAAAAATCCAAAGCGAGATTTGTCAACATAGCGATATGGTCTTCCGACGCTAACTTCACATATGTCGATCCTACTTTATACTTGCTTTCGAAGTCCGTGCATTCGAAGTGTGCTGATGATTGTGAGGCAGGTTTTTATCCGATATACCATGGTTCAAAATCTTGTTGTTGGAGTTGTGTTGCATGTCCATTAAACTATATGAAAAGTACTACTGGAGCAAGCGAATGCATAAAATGTCCTGATGAACAAGTATCGAACATGAAGAGAAATCGTTGCGTTGCCTTGAATGTAGAAGCTCTCCATTATGACAGTAAAGAGGCTTATGTGATGTACGTGTTTGTATTATTGGGGATGAGCACAACAGCATGGTTCATTGTCACTTTTATAAAGTTTAAGCATACACCAGTTGTGAGGTCATCCAACTTTGAATTATCACTAACGCAGTTGTCAACGCATCTGCTATTGTTTGCATGTCCTCTCCTGTTTTTGCACGATGACTCAAAATTAAAATGTTCTGTGCGTGTGTACATGTCATGTTTGTTGGTTGTCATCATTTTGTCAATAACGTTGGTCAAGATTACCCACATACTGGGGATATTTAAGCTGATGTACATTCAAACAAAAGCGCAAGTATTTCAAAGAAAAAGCAAAGAGCTGCTGATCATTGCTGCAGCTGTTTTCATGCAAATCTGTTTAGCTGTCGGCTCGTTCGCATTTAGTCCGATTGAAGTAATCGACGACAGAAGGGTGGAAGAATATAAGATCTACAAAAAATGCAACGATACAGAACATCTTTTATTGCAAGTGGTTTATATTCTACTTCTGCAGATTATTTGTGGAGTACAAGCGTTTCGTGGAAGAAACTTACCATCGAAGTACAACGAAGCCAAATACTTAGCTTTTGCTATGTTTTCCTCCACGTTGTTGGTAGGCGTGACTTTCCCTTTATATATGAGCATGACGACTGTTACCAAAGTACAGCTTTTGTTTGGTATGGTGATGATCGTGTCAAACTTCCTTATACTGACTATATCGTACGGATTTAAAATCTTTGTCGTGTGGTTCCGGCCGGACCAGAATTCGCACAACAAGTTTAGTAGAAATAGAATGAAATCAGTTATAAGTTTGACACGAAAACAATTAGATAAAAGAGAATCTGTGTTATCTTTAGGTTAGGGAATTTTTCTAAAATTCATATTTTCTTAACATTCAGTTAAATTTTTGAGTACGATATATTTGGAACACGCGATTACTCTTTTTTGAGGAGAAAGTATTGTGGGCGTCCATAAAAGGACGTGCTTTTAGCAAATACTTCACCTGTTGTAGAAGTGTCTTACTTTGTTCATTTTTTCCAAGTGAGACAAGGTTTTTTTAGCGGTGTTTAAAATTCATATTTTGCACATTGAGAATTTTAGAATTAAGATAGTAATTTGACTTTCGAATTATGGTTGACAAGTTGGACTCTAAACCCCTTGTTCTTGGAATCGAAGTGCTAAAATGTAAGGACGTTATTTGAAATTCCGAAATATGTCAAACGCAAGTAAATTATAAAACGACAAGAGGTTGACAACAAGGGTGATATCCTAATTCTGAAATTTTGTATTGAAAAAGTTACCGTCGTAGTATTTTTGGGGGCAAATGAAATTTCTAGTGATACGCTCAATCAAAACAAATTTTTGCTTGCGAGGTTCACAAAACAGATTTGCTTTCTTAAATTCTATTTAAAAATTGTTGCTGCGCAGAAAGAACAGGATTTCTCAACTGTAAAAATTTTTTCCACAAAATGCTTCTCAAACTTTGACCTTGTTAAGAGAGAACAGTGTAAAGATTTCTGAGGTCGAGAACAAAGTTTTTGGTGTTACATTTTCACGAATTCCACGAAGATTATTTTCTGTAAATAAACAGTTTAAACAATTCTGCAAGATAAATTTCAAGATCTTATATAAAAACAAAACAGATATGAACCTAGTTTTTAAGAACATTTTGGTTGAAATGGTACTGAGAATTAAGCACTTTCACAGATTCTTTCAAAAAATAGTGTCTTTAAAAAAAGCTTTTTCTAAGAAGAGTTTGATAAACTACGTGCACTATTAATTTATACCAATGTACGATTATTGACAGTCAGTAAGAGAGAAAGTAGTGACAGAAGGAGTGCAACAGTTACGTAATCACAACAGCCATTAGTAAGTTCGCTAATAATATGATTGCAGTTTTGCGCGTATCCTGAAAAAAAAACGAAGAATTTTAAAATCAACGTTACATTTTATTTTATTGCTGAGTAAAAAAGTTTAATTTACAACAAAATTTTCACATACAGCTAATCTGTAAAAATAATTCTTTAATATGTGAAATACGCTAAAAGCAAGTCTTAATTTATTTATTTATTTATTTTTTTGATTTATATCGCCAATAAAATTTAATGTATGATATCTCTCATCAGGTTTTTTGAGGACTTGAAAACATAGAAAAGCCAACGAATGGCTGTCGCTTTATATATATTCAGTCATTTTTAAGATCAGTATTAGTTTTATAAGTCCTGAAAAAATTATTGTATTAAAAATGTCAACAAAATAAAAAGTTGAAATCGACTTATATTTTTTCAGGTACAAAAGCCTAAATCTATTAGTGTCTAATCCCATTTAATTAAAGGTCAAACAGACCTGGTTAAAAAGGATCGTAGGATTCAAGCTATTAAATTGTGTATTAACCAAGAACTTTCATAATTCGCATATAGCAAATCCATTTTCGAAAAAAATATCTGAAACTTTTGAATTTCTTTTTTCTTTTCTTTTGTTTTTATGTGACGATACATCGCTTTCATCACTATCATAGCCAGCATTATCATGTTCGTAAATGGAATTCATGGGTAACGATAAACGGCTTGAGGTTGTACTATTATTACTAGCCGCGTGTTTATTCCGCAGCACGTTTGGCAGTAAATTCGTTTCCCGGCTATCTATTACAGGAGTCAAACTATATCTGGCGTTAGGATTCATCACTGAAAGACTTGCCGTGCTAGCTTTAGATAACTTTCGATCTGTGTAAGACAAACAACTCTCGATTCTTTCTTGCATAAATACCTTTTGTGTATTTTCCTCTGGATAGAACCAAATCAACACAATCTTGTAACCGTACTGAATAACCAGGATTAAAAAGTTGGCTACCATAATTATGATAGCTAGTAGTAATTGAGTATCGTTAAGTTCACTTATGCTTGCTTTGAGTGGAATAGCGATGATCATGACAAGAGTTGAAGTGAACATGGCGAAAGCATTATATTTCGCCTCGTTGTATTTCGCTGGCAGCTTCCTCCCTCTGAATGCTTGTGTACCACATATGAGTTGAAGCAGAATGATATATCCAACTTGAACAATGTAGTGGTCGTTTGAATTGCATTCGTGAAACATCTTGTACTGAGAAATGTCATTCGTAATGTCTATGGTCATTGGTTTCATTGTAAGCATGATGGTAGCTAGACTGATTTCAACAGCCATCAACAAGAGAATGATGAGCACTTCGGTGGTTTTTTGTTGGATCACTTCCCATTTTGTTAAACGATAAGTCAGTTTAAATATATGAACAATATGTATTGTCTTCACCATTGTTATTGTCACAATTAGCACAAAGGAAAATCCAGTTACGTAAGTTCGAGTGATGCATTTTATCTTTGTGTCATTGTGAACGAAAAGCAGTGGACTTAAAAACAAAACAAAATGTGAGAGCATTTGTACGAGTGATAATTTTGTGTTCGATGAACGTACTATTGGTGTGTTTCTGTGGTAGAAGAACGTACCAATGAAGAAAGTTGTGATGATAATGCCGAATGCTGATATAATATACATTATAAATGCGGCATTGCTATCAAAGAGGAGATATATGTCTTCTAGTGCGATACAGGAAGAATGGTCTGGGTTCGAGACGTAATGTTCAGGGCAAGCTTGGCATTCGTCTAAACTGATATTGTTTTTAAAAAAGTTGTTTTCACATGAAACGCACTGCCAACAGCATGTCTTGGCTGCATTGTAGATAGCATATGTGCCTGGCAGACAAGTATCGGAGCATGTTGAGTTGATCTGGTATGCCTGCTCCAGCAGACTGTCATTCAAGAAATGGAATCCTTTTTCTGACGACCAATGCGCTACATGGGTAAATACAGGTGGTGTATTCTTATTCTTGATCAGCATATATAAGTCATACCATGCACCTGTTATGTCTCCTTCGTGATTAAACTGAACTGTGTCATTATGAAGCCCTTTAAAATGAATTCGTTGAATGTATTTCTCATTGAAGTCTGAATGGTTTCTTATTGGTGTTGTAGTGCAATCGAGTTCAGTAAAATCACATGGAATATTATCCAAGGCAAAATTCAAATACGACTTTGTGTAAGCGAGGACAGCGTTTTGTACGAAGCCAACGTGAGCAGTATCGAAGTGTTTGCTGAATTGTCGCAATGTGGCGTTAGTGTTATGAGTCGTGTTCACACCATGCACATTAAAAAATGTTTCAAGCCATGGATTGTAATAACCGTCCAAAAGGTTGAGTCCATAAAAGTACTCTTCAAATTCCAGATTTCTTCCTCCCATTGGATTAATGATTAAAAACGTGCCCTCAACCTTATTTTCATTAGTTGTAAACCATTCATTCCTTCCAGATGCTTCGCTTACAATCCAAATTTTATTTTTCAATTTTTGAATGCTAGCTTCCATCAGAACGCTTTGAAGAGAATCAAATGAACCCCAGAAAACAATGACATTTGATAATGTTTCTTGATAAAGTTCTTTAATGACGTTCTTACTACTATTGTGTTTTTTGTTGACATTAATGATTGCTTCCACACCTATGCATATATTA